>NW_015390590.1:10651-18312 GCF_001527695.2 Protobothrops mucrosquamatus | reverse complement strand
AGTTGTTAAGTGAATCACTGCGGGTGTTCAGTTAGGAATATGGCCGTTAAGTGAAAATGCCTTTGCTTGTGAGAAGGTCGCAAAAGAGGATCACGTGGCCCTGGGACACTGCAACCGTCATAAATAGGGAGTCTGTTGCCAAGCACCCAGATTTTGATCGCGTGATGCTGCAATGGTCGTTAAGCGTGAAAAATGGTCGTAAGTCACTTTTTTCCAGTAATTGTTGTACAGTTGAACGGTCACTAAACGAGGTCCACCTGTTGTGTTCCGGAGGGAAGGCATGCTTGTGTGTTTTGTGTAATTCAGGATAAACTTTTTTTTTAAAGTTAGTTCTTCACTATATACGTGACTTAATGACCTATGGGACTCATAGCCACAAGATGTTATGGTGGGTTTTTTTTTCACGGGCTCAGTATATGGTATAAACCCAGTGATGGGATTCAGCCGGTTCGCACCGCTTCGGTAGAACTGGTAGCTAAATTTTGTTGAGTTCGGAGAACCGGCTGAATGCACACCTCTTCCGGAAGTCCGTTCTAGGCCTCAGAGGCCTGGAGGAGGCCTCCCAGGCCTAGAACGGCCCCCCAGAAGTGCAGGGATGCCACTTCCGGAAGTCTGTTCTAGGCCTCAGAGGCCTAGAGGAGGCCTCCCAGGCCTAGAACGGCCTGCTGGAAGTGTGGGGATGCCACTTCCGGAAGTCCGTTCTAGGCCTGGGAGGCCCAGGCCTGCATCCACGCAGAGAACCAGTTGTTCAGGGATTTGAATCCCACCACTTTATAAACCCACCTTGAACATATTCTGCAAATCCTCAAATATAAATCAGGTGAAGTGCACTGCACTTACCTGTAGGTAATAAATGCTGAAAATCAGCATTCATCGTTTTTCCTTTGATGTTTATACAGTTATCTACCTTTCTTAACCGGGTGGTCTCCTTTCCTCCCAGCTTGTGGCCCATAATCTTCCCCTAATCTATTGGGGTTTGGAGTAGCTCAGACATCAATTTCCAGCCCTTACAACAGTATTTGTTCAACCCCAGCAACTTTAAGATGGGTGGACTTCAACTCCCAGAATTCCCCAGCTGGCAATCTTAAAGTTGCTAAGGTTGAAAAACGCTCTTAGACAAATCTTACTGCTCTTTTTGAGACAAAGAGGCTAGATTAATAGATCGAGGGAACGTTGTGGATGTAATTTACCTTGAAGTTCACCCATACTGGCTGGGGAACTCTGGGAGCTATAGTCCACCCATCTTAAAGCTCGGTACTCGGCTCCTTAGGCCTTCTAGAAAGGCCTGACTGCAAAATGCAGGCCCGAATGCAGCTGCAGAACTTCGGCCCCAGAAGAAGTGGACCGGCTGGGTGGTGCTGTCAGTGCCGGAGGTGAGGTAAGGCCTACCCCGAAAATAAGACCTGGTGCCTCTTTTGGAGGCATAAATAAATAAATAAATAAATAAGACCCGGTCTTATTTTCGGGGAAACACGGTAGGTTAGCAGGAGCTGAGGCCAGGATGGGAGCTCTCCCCATCTCATGGTGCTGGGGTCTCGAACCTGGGCTGCTGTTTTTTCAGCCGATAACCCCAGCATCTTTAAACTGCGGAGTCACCGCAGTGCCTAATCATAGTTAAGCAGGGCTAAAAATGGCCCCTGGCTCCTGCATTTGTGATAAGCCGTGGGACACTCTACATTACAAGGTAAACACGGCTTCTGGGTTATGTCTGTCAAGACATTCACCTCAGCTAGTCAAATCTTGGAAGGGTGGAGCACGGCCAATATCAAATTATGTCAGCCTTGGTTCCTAAGTTGGTAAGTTTTGGCTGCAGCTCGGAGTCATCCAGCAGCCAAAACACATACACAAACACACACAGAAAGAGGCACACGGACCAGCGTGCCCCTGGCGTGTTGCAAGGCCAGTGTTACCTCAGAAAGATTATTTTTCCTGAGGCCCATGCTGCAATAGGGGTTTTTTTTCTTTTTTGCATCATTTAAAAAAAGGGTTTTTTTTTGCATAGTTATAATTTCTTTTTAACTCTTTCTCTGTTTATCTTTTGATGATCTGTAAGCTGTCCAGAGTTGCCTTATTGGGTAGGCGGACGGAAGAGAAATTTAATGAACAGAATAGAATAGAACAGAATAGAATAAGCAATAGGATATAGAATAGAAATACAGAATAGAATAGAATAGAATAGAATAGAATAGAATAGAATAGAATAGAATAGAATAGAATAGAATAGAATAAGCAATAGGATATAGACTAGAAATACAGAATAGAATAGAGTAGATAGAATAGAATAGAATAGAATAGAATAGAATAGAATAGAAAATAGAATAGAATAGAATAGAATAGAATAGAATAGAATAGAATAGAATAGAATAGAATAGAATAAGCAATAGGATATAGACTAGAAATACAGAATAGAATAGAGTAGAGTAGATAGAATAGAATAGAATAGAATAGAATAGAATAGAATAGAATAGAATAGAATAGAATAGAAGCTGGAAGGGACCTTGGAGGTCTTCTAGTCCAGCCCCCTGCTCAAGCAGGAGAACCTATACCATCTCAGACAGGTGAATGTCCAGTTTCCTCTTTAAAATTTCCAGTGATGGAGCGCCCACGATCTCTGGGGGTAAGCTGTTCCAAACAAACCCAGTTTCTGCAAAGCTCACTTGGGCACTTGTGTAAGAGATACAAGCCACGTTTCCCTACAGAGGAAGCTGTTTGGCTACATATTTAGTTACTTATGCAGGACCCGACCTGGGTTAGTCACCGGGACCCAGAGATTTTTGTCTTCCGAGTTTTCAGATTCATACTGGAACTTCTCTCTAGCAGAGTGTTCTCTGTGTGGCATTTGTACGGTGCCCGTTGTGTGTGGCTTTTTAGATGTTGATCGGGGTGTGCTGATTGTGTGTGCTTTTAAGTCGTTAGCTGTCGTTTGCTGGTACTGCCCAGCCTTTGCCTTCTAAGTACTGGAGAGGCTGGATGTAAACCACCACGCCTGTTGAACCGACAAGGGGCCCATTTCCAGGCTTCCATCACTTCCCTGGCTGTTTTTGTCCCTGCTCGGCCAACAATCTTAATAGCTGCAAAAATTGAATGTATGTTCTTGTTCATTGCAATATGAGGTTACCAAGGGGAACGGATCTCCTCATCCGACTGCTTATTTCCTTATCTCTATTTAAGACAGAGGTCCCCAACCTTTTGGGCACCAGGGACTGGTTCCGTGGAGAGAGGGTGTGTGGACTGGAGGGTGCGTGGTTTTGTGTGCTGCCCGCATCTCGGGGACGGGGCTTTGCTTGTTTGTGCAGACCAGTTGCTGGCATGCCGCAGCCCGGTACCGGTCCACGGACTGGGGGTTGGGGACCCCTGATTTAAGATATTTTATATAGCCACCCATCTTTCAACCATCTCTAAGCCACCTCTCGGCAAAACGTTTAAAAAACATACGAAATCACTCAAAACTGTAAAACCAAACCAAAAACCCACCCTTTTTCTTGCGTTCATTTCCTTTCTCTTTCTCAAATTTTTCTTTTTTTTCTTCCTTACGTTTCTTTAGGTTAGTTTGTATTGCTGCAGCTTTTCTTTTCTTCTTTAAAAGTATTGTTTTTAAAAATCCTATTAAAAAAATCCCCTTTTATTGGAAAAATGAAAACTTACCAACGGAAGAACTAATTAAGAAAAAATTTAAATTGTGCAGAAATGGACAGATTGACACTAAAGATAAAAGAGAGAGAAGACTCAGTGTAATAATAATAAAATTAATAATAATAAAGTTGGAAGGGACCTTTGAGGTCATCTAGTCCAACCTCCTGCTCAGGCAGGAAACCCTTTTAGAACATGGGATAATTTTTATCAATGGCTAGAAAAACGAGTTAGAGAGAAAGGAACGTGAGATGTACTGTGTAACATTGGATATTTATTAGTAAGAAGAAGACTATTGAGTGATTAACTATCATGTTGATTATGATAATATAGAAATTAATTATTATTCTTTTTTTAAAAAATACATGAACCCAGACAACAGGCTGTTTGCTTGCTGTTAAGAATGTTATTTTAAAAATCCCTAACCACAACCCAACTCTAACCTTATAAAAATTAATTATAAAATTATAAAAATTATAAATTATAAAAATTATAAAAAAATAATCAAGGAGAGAAGCAACCTAGAACTAAGGAGAAGCTTCCTGACAGTTAGAGCAGTGGTTCTCAACCTGTGGGTCGGGACCCCATTTGGGGTCGATCGACCATTTCATGGGGGTCGCCAAGCAAGGCTGTCCACCATTTTTTTTGTCCATTTTTTTCCCCTTTTCCGGCGGGTGCCTTACCTCCCTTGGGCTGGGCCAGCTGGTGGTCGGCCTGCTCCGTCTCTGCCGCTTGCCAGCTACGCCTCGGCCGGCACAGGGGGCGGAACCACACATGCGCGGCGCTCCCGGGCAGGGAAAGTCCTCGACTTACGACCGGTTTAGTCCTCGACTTACGACCGGTTTAGTCCTTGACTTATGACCGGTTTAGTCCTCGACTTACGACCGGTTGGGGTCGCGGCATTAAAAAGGTTGAGAACCACTGAGTTAGAGCAATTAACCAGTGGAACAACCTGCCTCCAGAAGCGATGAATGCTCCAACACTGGAGGTTTTTAAGAAGAGACTGGACAGCCATTTGTCTGAAATGGTATAGTATAGTGTTTCCTGCCTGAGCAGGGGGTTGGACTAGATGACCTCCAAGGTCCCTTCCAACATTATTGTTATTATTATTAACAACCTGCCTCCAGAAGTGGTGAATGCTCCAACACTGGAAGTTTTTACCTTCCAACTTTATTATTATTATTATTATTATTATTATTATTATTATTATTATTATTATTATTNATGGTATAGTATAGTGTTTCCTGCCTGAGCAGGGGGTTGGACTAGATGACCTCCAAGGTCCCTTCCAACATTATTGTTATTATTATTAACAACCTGCCTCCAGAAGTGGTGAATGCTCCAACACTGGAAGTTTTTACCTTCCAACTTTATTATTATTATTATTATTATTATTATTATTATTATTATTATTATTATTATTGTTGTTGTTGTTGTTGTTGTTGTTGTTGTTGTTGTTATTATTAAACTTGTAACTTCGAACCGTCACTAAATGAACTTTTGTGAGTCGAGGTGTTGCCTGCATCGAAGCTCTGTCCGTTTCGAGGCGCATCGCACCCGCCACGTACCTTAAAAACACAGGTGGAATTTCGATGGCGACAAGGGGCGGCCGCCATCTTGACTTTTTTGACCACCTGAAGGGGTTTCCCCC
The DNA here is from genome assembly GCF_001527695.2 of Protobothrops mucrosquamatus. NCBI lineage: Eukaryota > Metazoa > Chordata > Lepidosauria > Squamata > Viperidae > Protobothrops > Protobothrops mucrosquamatus. The sequence goes on along the minus strand of NW_015390590.1, from coordinate 13,031 downwards.
CCCCTCCCCGGTGCAACCTAGAGCTGATCCACAGCCCGGCTGACTGCAACGGCACGTTGCGTTACGCCAGTTTCAGCGTTGGGAGAATGAGTGCGTTGCGACACGCCGTGTGACTCACTTTCAGCTGTGAATCTTTTCGCCTCAGTTTACGCAAGAGAGTTTACTCAGCCCGGCTGCCAATGTCTTCATATCTATCTCCTCATTGTGTTTACAGAGGTGCGGAGGGTTTCTCCATTCCGCAGTTTTTTGAATTCGGAAACAGGCCAGCCTCCCTGTGTGAACCTACAGGTAGTTCTCGACTTACGACCACAATTGACTCCCAAAAGGTTCCCTTGCTAAGCGAGACGGTGCTAAAGTGACTTTGGGACTCATTTTACGACCTTTCCTGCCACAGTGATTGTGAAGTGAATCACTGGATGTGCTGGCTGAGGAATTCTGGGAGTTGAAGTCCACAGGTCTTAAAGTTGCCCGGAAGAACAACTAAGACGATTAAAGGCCTGGAGACAAAAATATATATGAAGAACGGTTGCAGGAATCAGGCATGGCCAGTCTAAAGAAAAGAAGAAACAAGGGAGACATGATAGCGGGATTCCTGTATTTGAGGGGCTGCCCCAAAGAATAAGGGGGGGTCACCTTACCTTCCAAAGCACCAGAAGGCAGGACAAGCAACAATGGTCTGAAACTGACCAAAGAGAGAAGCAACCTGGAATTAAGGAGAAACTTCCTAACAATGAGGACAATCAACCAGTGGAACAGCTTGTCACCGGAGGTTGTGGGCTCTCCATCACTGGAAGTTTTTAAGAAAAAACTAGAGTCGGGTTAGGAAGGAAGGAAGGAAGGAAGGAAGGAAGGAAGAAGAAAGAAAGAAAGAAAGAAAGAAAGAGGAGGGAGGGAGGGAGGAAGGAAAGAAGGAAGGAAGGGGGAGGGAGGGAGGGGGGAAAGAAAGAAAAAGAAAGAGAAAGAAAAAAAGAGGAGGGAGGGAGGAAGGAAGGAATGAAAGAAGGAAGGAAGCAGGAGGAAGAAAGAAAGAGGAGGGAGGGAGGGAGGAAGGGAGGGAGGGAGGAAGGAAGGAAAGAAGGAAGGAAGAAAGGAAGCGGGAGGGAGGGAGAGAAGAAAAAAAGAGAAAGAAAGAAAGAAAGAAAGAAAGAGGAGGGAGGAAGGAAGGAAGGAAAAAAGGAAGAAGAAAGGAAGAGGGAGGGAAAGAAAGAAAGAAAAAGAAAGAAAGAGGAGGGAGGGGGGAGGAAGGAAGGAAGGAAAAAAGGAAGGAAGAAAGAAAGTGGGAGGGAGGGAGAGAAGAAAGAAAAAAGAAAGAAAGAAAGAAAGAAAGAAAGAGGAGGGAGGGAGGGAGGAAGGAATGAAAGAAGGAAGGGGGAGGGAGGGAGAAAAGAAGGAAAGAAAGAAAAAGAAAGAAAGAAAGAAAGAAAAGGAAAGAAAGAGAAAGAAAAAGACAGAGAAGACAGAAAGAAAGAAAAAAAGAAAGAGAAATAAATAAATAAATAAATAGATAGAGAAAGAAAGAAAGAAAGAAAGAAAGAAAGAAAGAGGAGGGAGGAAGGAAGGAAGGAAAGAAGGAAGGAAGGAAGGAAGTGGGAGGGAGGGAGAGAAGAAAGAAAGAAAGAAAGAAAAAGAAAGAAAGAAAGAAAGAAAGAAAGAGGAGAGAGGGAGGGAGGGAGGAAGGAAGGAAGGAAGGAAGGAAGAGGGAGGAAAGAAAGAAAGAAAGAAAGAAAGAAAGAAAGAAAGAAAGAAAGAAAGAAAGAAAGAAAGAAAGAAAGAAAGAAAGAAAGAAAGAAAGAAAGAAAGAGCTTGGGGTTACTTGCCCAAAGCTTACTAAACTTGGTTAGGGCCAATCTGGCTAGGTTGTTTTTACAGTCAAGCATTCGTTTGCTCCCTTTGTGTTCAGCAACAGCAGGAGAAAGTCAGAACTCGGAAGAGGCAGAAAGGAGAAGGAATCTTGGCGTGAAGCTTAGTGAAACCATTCTAGCTGGATCTGGGGAAAACGGCAAGACAGAGGAAAGGAAACGAGAGTGAAAGTAGGAAGGTTGCAAGAAGAGAAAGTAGCAGTTGCTGAGAAGAGAGGGAAAGTGGGGCAAGAAAAGGGATGTGGAAGTTGCTTGAAACTGAGCAAAAAGATAAGTCATTCCCCCCCCCCCAAAAAAAACCCCACAGAAGAGTTGGATTTCCCTAATGGGAAGCATGAAAAATGATTTGAGGAGAATGAGGAAACAACGGAGGCCGGGGGTTGGAAAAAAAGAGATGGAGAGAAGACAATGCAAGAAGAAGAAGAAGAAGAAGAAGAAGAAGAAGAAGAAGAAGAAGAAGAAGAAGAAGAAGAAGAAGAAGAAGAAGAAGAAGAAGAAGAAGAAGAAGAAGAAGAAGAAGA
>NW_015390590.1:7018-9881 GCF_001527695.2 Protobothrops mucrosquamatus | reverse complement strand
AAGAAGAAGAAGAAGAAGAAGAAGAAGAAGAAGAAGAAGAAGAAGAAGAAGAACAACAACAACAACAACAACAACAACAACAACAACAACAACAGTGGGGTTCTTGTGCTCTCTGAGCTCGGTAGTTTTCTAGCAGACATTTCATGACCCAACTAGGAAACATCATCAGTGCTACCATGTTTCCCCGAAAATAACACCAGGTCTTATATTTTATTTTTGCCTCCAAAAAAGGGACCAGGTCTTACTTTTGGGGGATGTCTTACTCATTTACCTTAGGACCGTTGCAGCCAGGCCTCCCACGCCCCCGACCCCTGTTGCATCGCTGCTCGAGTTTTTGTGGGGCCATGTGACGCATCGCGTTGCGCTTTGCCCCCAAACTAGGGCTTATTTTGGTGGTAGAGCTTATTTTTGGGAGAGGTCTAATTTTCAAGGACACGCGGTAGTAGCGTGCACTACAGGTTTGCTCTCTGTTTATATACTAGTGCTTTGCTCTGTCAGTATTGCTGGGAGCGTTTTCTTCTTGGTAGTTCCTTGATTAGGCTAGTATCTTCCGCTTGATTGTTTGTCTGGTGTCAATCCCTGCTTATCTGGGTGTGGATCGCTGGAGGGGATGCGTTTCTCCTTTCTTCTTGGCTGTTTGATTGTCTCTTTCGAAGGGCGTGTAAATGTGGTTTATCTCTATTGATGGATGATATGGCTGAACGCCACACTTCCAGGAAGTCTTTAGCATGTTTGAACTTGGCTCGGTCTAGGACAGGGGTGGGGAACCTTGGCTCTTTTATGACTCGTGGACTTCAACTCCCAGAATTCCTCAGCCAGCCACGCTGAGGGCAAAGGGAGAGGTTTCCAAGCTGAGCCATGCTGGCTCAGGAATTCTGGGAGTTGAAGTCCACGAGTCATGAAGAGGCCATAGTTCCCCCACGCTGGCTGAGGAATTCTGGGAGTTGAAGTCCGCAAGTCATGAAGGGGCCATAGTTCCCCCGTGCTGGCTGAGGAATTCTGGGAGTTGAAGTCCAGTAGTGATGAAGGGGCCATAGTTCCCCCATGTTGGCTGAGGAATTCTGGGAGTTGAAGTCCGCAAGTCATGAAGGGACCATAGTTCCCCTGTACTGGCTGAGGAATTCTGGGAGTTGAAGTCCACCAGTCATGAAGGGGCCGTAGTTCCCCCATGCTGGCTGAGGAATTCTGGGAGTTGAAGTCCACCAGTCATGAAGGGGCCACAGTTCCCCCGTGCTGCCTGAGGAATTCTGGGAGTTGAAGTCCGCAAGTCATGAAGGGACCATAGTTCCCCTGTACTGGCTGAGGAATTATGGGAGTTGAAGTCCACAAGTCATGAAGGGGCCACAATTCCCGCATGCTGGCTGAGGAATTATGGGAGTTGAAGTCCACGAGTCATAAAGGGGCCATAGTTCCCCCATGCTGGCTCAGGAATTCTGGGAGTTGAAGTCCGCAAGTCATGAAGGAGCCATAGTTCCCCCATGCTGGCTCAGGAATTCTGGGAGTTGAAGTCCACGAGTCATGAAGGAGCCATAGTTCCCCCAAGCTGGCTGAGGAATTCTGGGAGTTGAAGTCCACAAGTCATAAAAGAGCCAAGGTTCCCCACCCCGGATCTAGGATGCTCACAATTTCCCGGTTGAAATTTCTGCTGTTAAGTGACACATTTCTTAAGTGAGTGTTGCCCCCATTTCTTGCCACAGGTGTTAAGTGGATCACTGCAGTTGTTATAAGACACGTTTTTCAGTGCTGTTGTAACTTTGAAGGTCACGAAACAAGCTGTTGTAAGCCAAGGACTCTAGTGAGGTCTTTGCTTATGCCCAGGAACGCAAGACTGCAATCGAGGGCGGAAAAGTAATACCAAAAGCAATAAATCAAGGAAATATTGACACCAGCGGGATTCAAACAGCCCCAAACATTTTCACCCGATAAACCTGAGCGATAAACCTCTACTTTTTGTCAGAAAAAAAATAAAATAAAAAACCACTCAGAGAACATTCGGTACAACCCAGTTTATCTGATTAAAATTTTTGAAGACGGTTACGAAAAGCGTAGGTTTTTTGACACGGATTGTGATTTCGCTACCTCCTTCGCGTCTTCAAGAGATGGAGGTTCCCACTGAAAGAACCCGGTGTGTGTTTGTGCGTGCGTGCAAGAAACGTTGTCTTTTCAAACCAGGTAACTTTGAAAAGGAAGATTGTGCATGGAAAAAGATGTCAAAACAAACCCCAAACAAAACAAAAACCACAGAGGACATCAAATTTGAGTCTCCTTTTTCGGAAAGTGGCCACAATTGATAGGTTACATTCTGTTCTGATTGCAAAAATTGTGTCGCTTGCTGCTGTGGGAGGGGAAAATAAGATTGTGTGTGTGTGTGTGTGTGTGTAAAAGTGTCTTCAGTTAGAATAAAGCTGGTTGTTTGCTGTAGTGTGGTATGATGCAAACTTTGGATGTTCTGCTTATCCTATACCAGGGGTAGGCAACCTTGGCTCTTTTATGACTGGTGGACTTCAACTCCCAGAATTCCTGAGCCAGCCATGCTGAGGGGAAAGGGAGAGGTTTCCAAGCTGAGCCATGCTGGCTCAGGGATTCTGGGAGTTGAAGTCCACGAGTCATGAAGGGGCCATAGTTCCCCCACGCTGGCTCAGGAATTCTGGGAGTTGAAGTCCACAAGTCATGAAGGGGCCATAGTTCCCCCATGCTGGCTGAGGAATTCTGGGAGTTGAAGTCCACGAATCATGAAGGGGCCATAGTTCCCCCATGCTGGCTGAGGGATTCTGGGAGTTGAAGTCCACGAGTCATGAAGGGGCCATAGTTCCCCCACGCTGGCTCAGGAATTCTGGGAGTTGAAGTCCGTGAGTCATGAAGG
>NW_015390590.1:0-3946 GCF_001527695.2 Protobothrops mucrosquamatus | reverse complement strand
TTTCCCCTTTCCTTTCTCCTTTCTCCTTCCCTTTCCTTTTTCCTTTCCTTTCCTTTTTCCTTTCCTTTCCTTTTTCCTTTCCTTTCTTTTCGTTCCTTTCCTTTTCCCTTTCCCTTTCCTTTTCCCCTTTCCTTTCTCCTTTCTCCTTCCCTTTCCTTTTTCCTTTCCTTTCCTTTCCCCTTTCCTTTCCTTTTTCCTTTCCTTTCTTTTCGTTCCTTTCCTTTTCCCTTTCCCTTTCCTTTTCCCCTTTCCTTTCTCCTTTCTCCTTCCCTTTCCTTTTTCCCTTCCTTTCCTTTTTCCTTTCCTTTCCTTTCTCCTTCGTTTCCTTTCTCCTTTTTTTCTCCTTTCCTTTTTTCCCTTCCCTTCCTTTCCTTTCTTTTTCTTTTTCCTTTCTTCTCCCTTCCCCTCCATCCCTCTCCCTTCTTTTCCTTTCTTTTCCCCTTTCCTCCCCTCCCCTTTTTTTGTTTCCCCTTCTCGTCTTCTTCATCCCGCGTTTCCTTTCCTCCTGTCCCAGGTTGGCCCACGTCAATATTGTGGGGGCGTCAAAGGGCTCCAAAATGTCCATCAAACGACCCTGTGTATTACACACACATACACACACACAACACACACACACCGCAAAGGACGCCCTCCTTCACCCGTCCAGGCACTTCCCCCCCCCCCCGTTTCCCTAAGCAATTCAGGGTCACCTGGGCCTCCCCCTCCCACGCAATGCGAGGCCAAGACCCCTCCCCTCCAGGACCCCGGAGAAGACGGGGCTGCTGCGAGGCCATTGCGGCAGGGAGACCACAAGGTGATCAGAACTGCAAGACTTCCCCCCCCACACACACACACCTCCTCCTCCTCTTTCCAAGTGGGGTGTAGCCCCCTCCCTTCCTCCTTCCCAACCTCCACCCGGCCTTTCCAGCACTTGCTGTGTCACAAGGAGATGGGGGTGGGGGTGGGGGCCACGAAGTAACCTTTTGCCTTCTCTGGCAGACAGGCGTTCCTCGGCTGCAGAGCTGCTATCCGCTTTCTAGGCGTTTGCGATGGAGCCCAGCTGCCAAACGCCATTTTTTTTTCCTTCAGCAGGGGGTTGGGCTAGATGACCTCCAAGGTCCCTTCCAGCTCTTTTGCTGTTTCTGGCCGCCCCCACCTTCCCCAAATTCCGTTCCAGACGCCTCCTGCTCACCTCCCCCTCCCCCCCACCCCCACCCCGGGCTTTTGAGGGGTGCAACAGGGAATCCCTCCCCCACCCCCACCCCCACCCCCACCCCCTNAGGAATTCTGGGAGTTGAAGTCCATGAGTCATGAGGGGGCCACAGTTCCCTCATGCTGGCTGAGGAATTCTGGGAGTTGAAGTCCACGAGTCATAAAACAGCCAAGGTTGCCTACCCGTTTAAACCAAGAATCTCCAAACCTGGCAACTTTAAGACTTGTGGACTTCAACTCCCAGAATTCCCCAGCCAGCCATATTGGCTGGGGAATTCTGGGAGTTTAAAGTGGTCAAGTTCGGAGAGCCCTGTCCCTAAACTTTTTCTACTCTCTTTTTGCGCCAAGCGGAAGATCTAAATCAGGGTTTATCAAACTTGGCCACTTTAAGAGGAATTCTGGAAGTTGAAGTCCACACATCTCAAACTTGCTCTGGTGGATTGAAAGGATACACCTCTCTCTCTCACACACACACACTCTGGGTGTGTGTGTGCGTGCACGTGAGGAAGAACACAACTAAAAGTTGGGAGAAAACCGTGAAGGGCCAGGGATGGGAGAAAATTTGGGTGGTTGAGGGGAAAAAGAGGGTCCCAACATCTCGTTCCAAAAAGCCCCCGGCCAGAGACTTCTCATCATAATTCAATATTTCAATGAGAAATCCAGGAACCAAGAGGAAACAGGAAGTGAGAAACATCTGCAGCCAGCGATGGTCGACACCAGAATGAATCAGCCACCCAAAAGTTGGAGGTCAAACTCTGACCCAGCCCTGCGGGTTGTGCAAGGCATCAAATCTTGGCGGTCTCTTCCAGATCTCCATCCGTGAACTTTGCTAACCTCCCCAAATCATCTTCGGAAAAAGAGCCAAGTTGAAAATGGAAAAGATCAGAATGATGGATGGGAAACGGCTTCTCCACTCTGCCCCGGAAAGCCAAACTGGGCTGGATCTCTCCGTCCAGGGTGGCTTCCCGCTGGAGATGACCAGGTCCACCACCTTTGGCCTTCACTGGCGCGGCTATTCTGGGCTTCGGCCACACGGGCAGCCATGCCAGCAAGGAAAGGTCAACCCGAGGCAGAAATGGGAGCCAGGCAATCGGAGAGCTGAGGAGGAGACGCGCCCGCCGGGAAGCACCAATGGAAGCCAAAGGGTGGATGGACCACTTGGCCATGGCTCAAAAACTTCTTGGCCATCTCCCCCAGCCCAGCCCCGTCCCCTTTGGGGATCTGCTGGAGGATTCCAGCCTCGGTGGGATCCAAGAAATCGGAGGAGACTCTGCAGCAAGGCTGATCAGCATCTGGGAGCAGGGACCTTCCTGGGCTTGTGGGCCGAGTTCACACAAACACACCGCAAGGGTTATTGGGTGTCCCTGTAGAGCATGAATGCCTGGGTCGTCTGAATGTTGGCTGGGATGCAGGTGTCCTCTGCGATTGGCATGTGGCTAGAATTGTCTGTGGTTCTTATATTGTAGAAAGTTCCTTTCCTTTCCTTTTTCCTTCCTTTCCCTTTCCTCTTTCTCCTTTCCTTTCCCCTTTCCTCTCCTTTCTTTCCTTTTTCCTTTCCCCTTTCCTTTCCTTTCCCCTTTCCCTTTATCCTTTTGTTCCTTTCCTTTCCCCTTTTCCTTTTCCCTTTCCTTTTTCCTTTCCCCTTTCCTTTCCTTTTTCCTTTCCCCTTTCCTTTCTTTCTCCTTCCCTTTCCTTTTTCCTTTCCTTTTCCCTTTTCCTTTTTCCTTTCCCCTTTCCTTTCTTTTTCCCTTTCCCCTTTCCTTTCTCCTTTCTCCTTTCCTTTCCTTTCCTTTTTCCTTTCCTTTTCCCTTTCCCCTTTCCTTTCTCCTTTCTCCTTCCCTTTCCTTTTTCCTTTCCTTTCCTTTTTCCTTTCCCCTTTCCTTTCCCCTTTCCCTTTATCCTTTCCTTTCCTTTTCCCTTTCCTTTCTCCTTTTTTTTCTCCTTTCCCTTTTTTCTTTCCCTTCCCTTCCTTTCCTTTCTCTTTTCCTTTTTCCTTTCTTCTCCCTTCCCCTCCATCCCTCTCCCTTCTTTTCCTTTCTTTTCTCCTTTCCTCCCCTCCCCTTTTTTTGTTTCCCCTTCTCGTCTTCTTCATCCCGCGTTTCCTTTCCTCCTGTCCCAGGTTGGCCCACGTCAATATTGTGGGGGCGTCAAAGGGCTCCAAAATGTCCATCAAACGACCCTGTGTATTACACACACATACACACACACAACACAAACACACCGCAAAGGACGCCCTCCTTCACCCCTCCAGGCACTTCCCCCCCATTTCCCTAAGCAATTCAGGGTCACCTGGGCCTCCCCATCCCACGCAATGCGCGGGCAAGACCCCTCCCCCACAGGACCCCGGAGAAGACCAAGCCACGGGGCTGCTGCGGGGCCATTGCGGCAGGGAGACCACAAGGTGATCAGAACTGCATGACTTCACCCCCCCACACACACACACCCCTCCTCCTCCTCTTTCCAGCACTTGCTGTGTCACAAGGAGATGGGGGTGGGGGTGGGGGCCACGAAGTAACCTTTTGCCTTCTCTGGCAGACAGGCGTGCCTCGGCTGCAGAGCTGCTACCCGCTTTCTAGGCGTTTGCGATGGAGCCCAGCTGCCAAACGCCATTTTTTTTTTCCTTCAGCAGGGGGTTGGGCTAGATGACCTCCAAGGTCCCTTCCAGCTCTTTTGCTGTTTCTGGCCGCCCCCACCTTCCCCAAATTCCGTTCCAGACGCCTCCTGCTCACCTCCCCCTCCCCCCCACCCCCACCCC
>NW_015390589.1:90136-93925 GCF_001527695.2 Protobothrops mucrosquamatus | reverse complement strand
CGCTTGGAAATTTAAATTTCCACTACTAACTAACTGAAATAGCAAAAAACATAGCATTAAGCATACAGTACTCAATGTTAACTAACTTGTGACTAAATAGGTAAAAACTTGGTATCAAACATGCATAACTATTGGTAAATATAAAACATGCACAAATATAACAAAAAATAAGCAAATGTTACATCAAACAATGCATAAATGCAATACATAATTTGAGGTTTGATCTTCTGGTTCAGTCTTCATCAGCAACGGTACCAAATTGGTGATCAGCCTGGTACAAGTGTCTTTGAGTCACGACCTGACTCACGTGGCTTCACGATCTGGACCTCAGCTTGGTAAAGTAGTTCATCAACTGGGTGGGCCCGGTGCGCAAGTCTCATGGGCCAATGGTTCTGGTATACATTCTTGTCTCTAAGTGAGACAAGGTCTTCTTCCTGTAAAAGAAACTGGAACCAAATCTTCTCAGGAACAAAGGGAACTGGATTCACAGGATACTCAGGAACTGAAGAACCTGGAAAAACAGGAACAGCTGGATCTGGAAACACAGGAACAGCTGGATCTGGAAACACAGGAACAGCTGGATCTGGAAACACAGGAACAGCTGGGGCTGAAGAATCAGGATCAGGAACATCTGGAAACTCAGGAACAGCTGGATCTGAAGAATCAGGATCAGGAACATCTGGAAACTCAGGAACAGCTGGATCTGAAGAATCAGGAACAACAGCTGAAACTGAAGAATCAGGAACCACAGCTGGAACTGAAGAATCAGGAACAACAGCTGGAACTGAAGGATCAGGAACAACAGCTGGAACTGAAGGATCAGGAACAACAGCAGGAACTGAAGGATCAGGAACAACAGCAGCTGGAACTGAAGGATCAGGAACAACAGCAGGAACTGAAGGATCAGGAACAACAGCAGGTGCAGAAGACTCAGGATACTCAGGAACCGAAGTATCTGGAACCACCGATGGAGTATTGAAGATGGCTGCTACTGTTGTCATCAGGGTAGTGAGGACTTCATGTGTGGGTGTGGGTGTCTTTAACGACATAGAGTCCATGGTTTCACGGGGTGCACCAATCATGTGCTCCCACGCTTCGCCTATGTGCGCTTCGCCCATGTGGGATGTATGGGGAAGGCAATTTTTGGCCGTCAGGCATTTGTCAATCACTGGGTCATGGCAAATGTCTTCAATAGTCTGTAAGTCCTTGCAGACTCCTATAAGGTTCATTCTTGGGATGTTAAGACAAGTGATCAAGATGATCAAAACTATGCCTAATCTCAGGTGCTTCCGCTTAGTCAGGGATTTGAAGCGGATTGGTTGACGTTTACTGGGTGCCTGAACTTGGAGATTGGCACGTTGATCTGGAGTTGGAAGTACATAGCCTTTTGGTCTCTGTGGCATTTGTCTGTTTGAACAGACCGAGAACTCAGGACTTTCTAGCCAGATCAATTCTGTTAACTGTGTGGCAAGGTTGGGCCACTTCACTTGGTTCACAAAGTTGTTACCTGTTGGCACATGTTGCCATTGTTCAGGGCTCAAAGATGTTTCAACTCTTTTCATTCTGTTACCTACATAGACATAGAAATGTCTGCTTTGTTTGTAGATGTAGCTTGACATCTCCTTGCTGTCTGCGTAGAAGGTGGTAGACTNCTAAACCATGATCACTCAACCACTGGCCGGAGGCAAAAACTAAGTCCAGTGTGTGTCCTCCGGTGTGGGTAGGGTCACCAACTAATTGGGTCAGGTCCATGGCCGTCATGGAGGCCATGAACTCCCGAGCCACCTCAGATGTTTCACCTACCGATGGCAGATTGAAATCCCCCATGACTAACAGTCTGGGGGTCCCAATAGCCATCTCGGCTATCACACTAAGAAGCTCGGGTAGGGCTGCTGATACGTAGTGGGGAGCCAGGTACACAATCAGCACGCCCTGCTGCCTCCCATGACCCCACTTCACACCTAGGGACTCACAACCGGCAGTCTGCGGCACAGTGGTCTCTCTTGGGTCCAGGCCTTCCTTAATAATAACCGCCACCCCCACCCCGACCCTGGGCTCTCGGCTGGTGAAATGCACGGTAACCTGGTGGGCACATTTCAACGAGGGGCACCCCCCCCTCTAGGCCCAGCCAGGTCTCCGTAATACCCGCCAGGTCCGCCTCCCCCTCCGAAACCAGATCATAAATGAGGGGGGCTTTATTAACCACGGACCTGGCGTTACACAGCATCAGCCGGAAGCCCAGGCCCTGTGATCTCAACCCCCCTAGGTTGCAAGAGCCATGAGGGCCGGAGCGCGCCACAGCTCGTAAACAATGGGTGCGCCCTGACCTAATGTAATATGGCCCTCTGCTCCCGCCATATCTACCCCTCCCATACACAGGATAAACTGAGTTCGTTAGTTGTCAGCATTATTATGCAAACAATGTCTTATTCCACTGGATTCAAATAATGCTAAAGAACATGAGAATGGTTGAGGTCCTTGAATCTCAATAGATTTCATAATTGTGGAGCCACAAGTCATATAATATTCAGTAGAGCACTTGCGTTCCACTTAACCAAACAAAAAAAAACCTTAATCTGTACTTTGACAGTGCTTAAAGTGTGTGTGTGGGGGGAAAGTACTTAATACTGATCTAATATCCCCCCACTGGGTTGAGAGCTATTCATATAATAACTTCAAGGGATTTAGTGGTACAAGTTCATGCATGTTTGTGTATGTGCATGCCCATGTGCTCTGCCACTGATTAATCTCCATGGGTTTTATTTGGACCCCTTCAGCCACCGAGACTTGAAACCTGAGAATTTATTGCTAGATGAGAAGAACAACATTCGGATTGCAGATTTCGGCATGGCCTCCCTGCAGGTCGGAGATAGCCTGCTGGAAACAAGCTGTGGGTGAGCCATCCTCAAAACTGGGTCTTGCTGGTCTGTGATGCTGAGAGAGGTGGGAGGAAGTCAGCCACATGGCTCCTTGCATGGGTTGATTCACACATTATTGCGTGAATACCAGTGTGTTCAATGTAGTGGACATGTAAAAAATGAAATGGGAAGGAGATATATGTCCGGGAACCTAGGTAAGCTGTTCCTTGACTTTAGATGGAAATATGTCTTGCTGTCACACATTATTATTATTATTGTCATTGAAATGTAAATGAATCAGAAATATCTGCTGTTACTTTATATTTGAAATGTGAATTGCTCCTTTGCTTGCAAGTAGAGAGGAAAATTCATCAAAGATCTGCTATATGCAGGACAAAAACAGTTTTCCATCAGTGAAAATATAAATCTTATCTTCTTGGATGTGGAAACTCTTTACAGAACATTCTCCCATTTAACTCCAAATTTATGGTCTTATTAACATACGCAGGAGATGAGATTTAGCCAACAGATGCCAACTGCACCAACCATGGCTCCCTTGTGCCAGTGATTGCTATTCTGTCCTAGACAGGAGATTTTGCCTTATTCCAATCTGGAACAGATAGATAACTCAGAGGAACAATTGCTTTATTCTGGGAATCCTAAACAATGACTTACAGTTTGTAGAGGTGCATCCAAAATAGGTTTCTGCAATTTGATTGTCCCACAGGTAAATTGATATTAGATTTTCCCCTCTTCTCCTTCTTAAATGTCACATGTTGGGATGATTATGGGATCTCCAGCCGTGTGGCTGGATGCCATGAACAAGATGAACAAAAGAACTCCCATGTGGCTAGTGTCCAGGAAGTCTCCCAATGCCCTTTAGAAACTCCTCCCACTGACCTAAAGACAAACCCAGCCTTTAACCCAATAA
>NW_015390589.1:82594-88942 GCF_001527695.2 Protobothrops mucrosquamatus | reverse complement strand
GGCAAGGTTGGGCCACTTCACTTGGTTCACAAAGTTGTTACCTGTTGGCACATGTTGCCATTGTTCAGGGCTCAAAGATGTTTCAACTCTTTTCATTCTGTTACCTACATAGACATAGAAATGTCTGCTTTGTTTGTAGATGTAGCTTGACATCTCCTTGCTGTCTGCGTAGAAGGTGGTAGACTGTAGTTCAAGGCACAACGTCTTCGCTGTCAAATTGGTGAGCTTTACAGCCAAAGTGGTACCACATAGTTCTAACCTTGGTACGGTGTGGCCTTCATGTATTGTTAGTCTCGCTTTTCCAAAGAAGACACCGAGACTGCAGCTCTCCCCGCTGTAGACTCTGATGTATGTTATGGTTGCAAACAAGATGACGTAAGTGTGGCTCTCCCCGCTGTAGACTGTGACACATCTTAAGGCTGCATTTGCCTTCATTGACACATCTAAGGAAGCGTACAATTCTTTCTTTTGCACTGTGGCGGGTGAGCTGGAAACATACATGCACTGCACTTGCATACTCTTGGGGCATCTTGGAAGTATACTCCATGACTCCCGGTCTTGCAGACGTTGTTTGTCTTGTTTGTCCTCTATGGACAAGGCTAAGTTGTGATTTTTGCTTGTCTGGAACACTGTTGCTTCCAAAACAGGTTTGGTTGTCACAAACGTGCAGTGTTCTAGGTGTGGTTTTAGGTGAGGTGCTATTCCATTACTGGGAATGGAGGTGTTTGATATGCTCACCTGAGTTGGTGTTTGCGTTTGATCAACACAAACCGTCCCTCCTATGGCCCATCTGAGTTCCGTCTTAATGGCTACTGGGGTTCCTGGTGGACCTTTGATTCTGTCATCGGAGCCAATGGACTCTGGGGCATCTCTTCCCACCATGAGTAGGATTTTAGCTTCAGGATCTAGAGGAGGGATTAAATCAGCTATGTGTGCTAAGTGAGGTATTTTTCTTGCCGCCTCTGGTGTTGATATTTCGCTGCGGACATCTGGTAAGGTCTCCCATTCCAACACTGATGGTAACCGGAAATGTGAGCTTCCATCTATCGCTTCTATGCGTAGACCAGTGATTTTCCTCCCCGCCGTGCGCATTTGAACTGTGCACATATTTATTGCAAAATGCTTCAGTTTACTCGGGAGGTCAAAAAGGTCGAAAAAGGCGGGCTTTGCTATAGTAACTTTGCTGTGTGGGTCTAGTATGGCGTACATCTTTACTGCCTTTTCAGGTTGCCCGTCGGGGTAGACTTTTGCAAGACAGACGGGTGAGCATGAAGGAGGGCATGGTGAGTCGTCACATATATCTGTATAGTACGTCCCGTACTGTTTTGGCTGCTCTTCGGGGTCAGTTTGAGTCTCCGTCGTCAAAGTCGCTTGTTGTGTCTCCTCAGAGGGCTTCTTAGTTTCTAGATGTAAGGCTGCTGGGTGCTTGGTACTGTCACACAGGTGGCATTTCACTCTAGCTGTGCAATCTTTGGCCATGTGTTCCATGGAGTCACAGCATTTGAAACATATCCTATTCTCTTTGAGTAGGGTCTTTCGGTCATCTAGGGATTTTTTTCTAAATTCTCTGCAATCGTTTAGAGAGTGTGAGGACTTGTGAATTGGACAAGTCAAGCCTTTTTTAGTTGGACGAGGGTTCGAATGAGCACCTTTCGGTATTCGTTCGTCTGGAGACTTCTTTGGGTGAGGCGTGATGTCTGTTTTGTATACTGAATAGGTGGTTCTGTCCTTCGTAGCTTGGACGGGGCGCTTGACAACATCAGAGTTTTGACTGGTTTGCTTTGTCGTTGGGGACTGAGCTTCTCTGATGGAGAGGTACAGGGGGTCGTTGTAGAAGTCAGCCCTGTCCCTGATAAATTCAGCGAGAACCGCAAAGGGGGGAATTTTGTTTTGGTTGCTTTTCCTCTAAGCTCGAGAAAACTCGATCCATTTTTCAGATATCAACCGTGGTAGTTTTTTGATGATAGGATCTTGTGTTCTAAACAGGTCAAGGCAAGCTAATCCCAGCAAGGTAGGATCATGTTGTACTGTCTCCAGTTGAGTAAGGAGCGACGAGAATGTCTTCAGCTGCTGACGTTCGTTGATTCTTATGTTGGGGAAACTGAGAACGTGGTCCAGGAGCGAGGACTCTGTCACTGTGGGTTCACCGTAGTCCTTGTCAAGTGCGCCCCAAGTTTGGGCAATGCCGATGTCAGGGTCGCCCAGATGGGCTGCGAAGATGTTGTTCACTGTGATTACAGATTTTGGGCCTAGCCAGGCTGTCAGCTGGACAAGTTCTTCATCTGGCCCAGCCCTTTCCTGGTTGATGGCGCGCTTGAAGATGTGCTTCCACAATAAGTAGTCTTTTCCAGGTTTGTCGGAGAATCTTCGTACTCCTCTGGCTGCCAAGTCCAACCTTCTTCCAACGTACATTGGGGAATGCATCGATTCCATATGTGGGCTGTAGCTTGGTGGAGATGGTGCATCGCTTCTGGGAGCGGGGGCGTGTGCCATGGCTAGCTGGAAACTTCCTTCAGCGTATTGTTGGTTGAGGGTATTTTGCCATGTCACATGCGAGGGACCTTGTTGGCTTGGTCTGAACTCCTCTGCCCTGGCATTGAGCTGAGGGGAGTTAAGGTCCTGGGTGCTCACTTGTTGGAGGGTCTCTCGTCTTTCTGGTGGAGTGTGGCTGGTTCCTTGGTAGGCTGGCATAGATGGTATTCGAGACTCTCCGCTGTGATCAGGTCTGGTGGTGGTTCCTTGGTAGGCTGCCTCCTGTTGGCGTAGCAGGGACTCTAGTGTGGCTCGAGCTCTTTCAATCTCTTCCCCGAGCGACGGCTGGTTCTGCTGTGGGGCCGATGGTGCTGCAGGTGGACCCATCCGATTGCCATCAGTGGTGTAGTTCGGCGGGTTCCATGGGGCAACAACGGTGGAAAGATCTTGTTGCGCTCCCCGCTGTGTAGCTATTGCCGTTGCTGATGGGCCCATCCGGTTGCCATCAAAGATATGGTTTGGCGGGTTCAACGGGGCAGCAACGATGGGAATGTCTCGTTGCACTCCCCGCTGTGTAGCTATTGCCTTTGCTGGTGGACCCATCCGGTTGCCATCAAAGATATGGTTGGTGGGTTCAATGGGGCAGCAACGATGGGAAGATCTCGTGGCCTAGTTGTCGCGACATCAACCCTGTGGCTGATTGGCACATCTGGCCGTTGAGATTCTTCTGTTCGTCTACTCGGTCTTGGGGGGCTTGTGGCTGGCTGTGGTCTCACCTGTTCACGTTGAAACGCACTTTGGTTGTCCACGTAGGTCTGTACTCAGCTACGCCGTTCTTCGTTCTCCAGTTGTTCCCTATTGGACAAGAAGGTGGGCTCCTGGAGTGTTCTCCGAAGGCCTTTTGCCCTTGCCACTTTGTCCGCCACATCTCGTTGGCTTCTTATGAACTCAAGCTCATCTTGAGTGGCCTTCATTTTAGCCTTCCTTATATCTGCTTCGGCTTCCGCTTCAGCCTCTGCATCAGCTTCTCTTTTGACTGCTTCCACGTCTGCATCAGCCTTCCTTTTAGCTGCATCAGCTTCTCTTTTGACTGCTTCAGCGTTCCTTTTAGCTGCTTCGGCCTTTCTTTTGGCCTTCATTTGAGCTTCTTCTATTTCCATCGCCTCCAATTCCTTCTTCTTCAGCTGCTCCTCTTGTGCTACGCGAAAAACTGCTTCGGCAGCATTAGCATCTATGATTGCTTGCTCTTCTTGTGAAATTCGGGATGCTCGGCTGTGACGAGAAGATGCTTTCGAATGGCGGGAGGCGCCTGTGACATGCGATTGCTGTGACACGCTGGAATGTGCCTTGGATATGTGGCGGAAAGATGAGGCCTTTCCAGACACGTGAGATGGAGCCGCATGACACCGTTGAATGGCAGTAAACTTCAGACTCGGCCCTGTCGACCGGTCTGTCTCTGGTGTGAGGCTCTGGCACTGGGGGGCGTTGTGGGCTCTCCAGAAGCTTCTTACATTCCTCGTTTAGTAGCTTGAGGCTTCGCATCTCTCTATCGATAGTTGAATCTCCTAATTGCTCCTGAATGACCTTAAGTTGCCGTTCGGAGTCCATCCATTGCACAAAGGCGTCTTCCTTATCTCCTTCCACTGCGTGTGTACGTTCAGGGGAGAGATCCTCTTTTTGCTCTTGGTAGAGTTTGTGCCACCTCTCCCAATGTCTTTCATGGCGTTTGTACACGGTGTCCCATTTCTCCAACAGGTGTGCATGCATGACTTCTGTAGGCTTTCTTTGTTGTCTCAGATCATAGTGACCCTGAGACATCTTTGGCCTTGCTGAGGCTTGAGCTTCAGCCTCTGTGTGCAGGTCAAGGTTGGCTGTTTGCAGCATTTCTCCTTGGCCGGCTGGTTGGGGTGTCTCAACTAGGCTGGTTGGTTGAACCCCTTCATCTAAATCAGTGGGACACTCTGCCATGGCTAGGATAGGTTCAATGTTCTTCTCAGCTATTTTGAAGCAGATTTGAAGAACTTCTCTCTTTGACCACTAGGGGTCGCTACTTGCAGATCAGCTTCAGAGGTGCTGTCTGTGGGTGGAGGTGCCACTGGGTGCATTCTCCTGTGCTTGTGGGTACTTCAGCGTAATTCACCTGTTCACCACTAGGGGTCACTTTCTGCGTATCAGCTACCGGGGTGCTCTTCCTTCGGGGTACACCCTTTGTCCACTAGAGGGCTTTCTCTGGGTGTGATTAAAGGCTTGCATGTAGCTCCTCCTTTAACCACTAGGGGGCGTCTGAAGAAAGGCCAGCCAAATTCTTCCTATTACCACGTTCCTGCTGGTGGCCACTGAGAGAATGTAGAGGTACAAAAACTCCCACCTGGTCATTAAGTTGCAGGCTGGAACCCCTTGGTTGTCAGCTTGTGGTAATAAGCAAGGATTATTGGCTTTGCTTCCTTCTCCTTAATCCCTCAAACTGGAACAACTTGGTCTTCAGCTTGAGTGAGTGAATACATTATTGAAGTTCACTCTGTGCCCTTTAGGGTGGTGTTGGTAGCTTGGGGTAAATTTAAGTAGCTTGCACTTAACTAACAGATTCACTCTGTGTAATTAATGATGTGTGCAGTGAAGTGTCCTCTTTCTCTCTATAGGGTACTCTGAGCTTGGCTTGGTATAAGCTTGCTATGTGCTGAATTAATTATGAAGTTCCCACATTTAATTGTAAGAAGATTGCTGAAGGAAAAGCAAATTGGCCACCAGGAGATGCTGCTGCATTGCTATTGGAAGTTGAAATTCCAAACATTCCTAAGGGAGGAGGGAGTTTGGCCTCTTTTCACCAGTGCTGTGTTTGAGAGAGCAGCTTAATTGCTTAATTGCTTTCCTTAGCGACCTGTTGCTAGCTTGCGGACAATGAAGGCAGTTTTGGTTGAGAGATTATTGTCTTTATTGCCTGGAAGGGGCCGCTCTCTGCTACCTTCTTGGCTAGCAAACTCATGAAGAAGAAGCAGATGTGTTGTTACTTTGTTACTCTTTAGGCATAAAGACTCTAAACACTTAAGTTTCAAATCATTGATTTGCATTAGACAGGCTGAGAGAGTGACGCTCCCTTTTGAAAGGCAGTGAAGATTTAGTTGCCTGCCTTTGGCTGCATTCCGATGTAGAATATAACAAGGTGAGAGGTATCACCCTTTCCAAGCCTCTCAATCTCCGGCAAACAAAGGAAGGGGGAATAAAAAGCCCAAAGCTCCTTTTGGTGTTAGCAATTCAGACTTTACATGAAGGAAATCCTTACAATAAGAGTGCAGTGATGACGTGGAGAGATAGCAGCGAATTAACAAAACAATGCCTCATAATCACACCTTCTTTTAAAACGCTGTCTGCCAAACAGATACACAGACTTTACTGTTGCAGGCGATTCTTGGAAATCAGTCACATCAAGTTACTTTCACATGCAAGAGAATCTTTGCTTTTTACTTCTTTAAATTTGCAGATCAGAGGAAAATTAATTCCATCAATTTACTATTGCAGGAGATCAGAGGAGAATTAATCTATCAATTTACTATTCTGCCCTAGACAGGAGATTTTGCCTTATTCCAATCTGGAACAGATAGATAACTCAGAGGAACAAACAAAAAATATTGCTTTATTCTGGGAATCCTAAACAATGACTTACAGTTTGTAGAGGTGCGTCCAAAATAGGTTTCTGCAATTTGATTGTCCCACAGGTAAATTGATATTAGATTTTCCCCTCTTCTCCTTCTTAAATGTCACATGTTGGGATGATTATGGGATCTCCAGCCGTGTGGCTGGATGCCATGAACAAGATGAACAAAAGAACTCCCATGTGGCTAGTGTCCAGGAAGTCTCCCAATGCCCTTTAGAAACTCC
>NW_015390589.1:75042-82494 GCF_001527695.2 Protobothrops mucrosquamatus | reverse complement strand
GCACTTTTTTCTTAAAACAAATGACATCTGTTGAGGAAGTTGATTCCATAGTGCCAGAATCCCTACCAAGATTTTCCCTCCCCGTCACAGCTATAATTTCCTTTTAAAAAGTCATTCCCACAATTCCTAATTGTGTAAATGTCAAGTTTAGCTTGGTCTTCAGATTTCCGTGTTAAAAGATAGGAATTTCGTTTGATGGCTGCCTTTGACCTCAAAGAAAGGACATATTTGTCTTTAGTGGGAAGGAAGAAAAGATTCCGCCATTTCTAGAGATGTGGGGAAGTTGCTGAAGAAGCCACTTGTGCTAGATGTGGAATGGCCTAGAGCGGTCTTCTTCGGACCACATGGGATTGACTACAATTCCCAGAATTCCCATCTAGCAGGATCATTGGCCACTCCCAAATTGACTCGAGGATGCCAAGGAAGGTTTGTCCTGGCACCTGAAACCCACCAAACATCTAACAGTCAAGGATTTCCACAACCCATCCTAGACTGGGGAGGGTTGGTATATCTCACAGGCTTCTCTTCACATGCTTGTTGAACCCATGGCCCTGTGGGTTAGCTTTCTTTGGCGTTTCACTCTTCCTATCTCTCTGTCTTTCTCTTTCTTTCTGCCCCCAATGCTGGGCTGCAGTTCTCCTCACTATGCATGTCCAGAGGTGATCAAGGTAAGGATTCAGGCCTAGTGCCCTCCCCTTATCTTTTTTGGTATCTGATTCCCCCTCTCCCTCCTTGTCCAATGGATCAGGGCAAGGAGCCCTCAAAATCTGCTTTATCCTCCCTCAATTGTCCCCTCAATTGGAACAATTTGCTTCAAGAATACATTCAATGGGAAAGATAGTTGCAAGAGAAATTATGGGAAGCAGCAATTAGAGGGAGTAAGGGCCAGTTATACATTGATATGATATATGATATGATATGAGATATATGAGATATACATATCAGGAAAGGGTAACTTGTGGCCATCCATCCAGAACTACAACTTCCAGCATCCATCCTTCACCATTAGGACTGCTGGGAGTTTTAAGTTAAAAAGATCTGGAGGGTCCCCCAGATTGTAAAGATGAACATACCTAAGTTTCACAGAATGACACAATATTACAGACAACTCAACAACTCAACAAATATTTTTAATAATTTAAATAACATATATTTGTTTGAGTCGCGGTGCACCCCAGAACAAACGTAGAAGGTAGAAACTAAATATTTTTTAAAGTAATACAGGTAGTCCTTGAGTTGTGACCATAATTGAGCCTGGAATTAGGGTCATAAGTCACACCAGTCATTAAGCAGGTCACCGTATGACCGTGCCTGATTTTACAATTTTTTCCGGTGGTTGTTAAGTGAATACATAGTCCACAATGGGCCTTTTCTGTTCAAATCAGAAGTAAACACCTCTTTCCTATTGAAAACTATTGTAAATTTCTGTTACGTGACAGTGGGACTCTGCAAATGGCTTTAAATGCAAGTTGCCGAGTGCCCAAAATGCGATCACATGACTGCAGGGGGTGGTGACTGTCAGAACTTTGAATCCATCAAAAATTCAGCCTGTCATAAATCAAGGACTACCTGTAATTGAATTCTTTTAATTATTCTAATGAGCTTGTACATATATACGTACTTTCATGCACCATGTATATATATAATTCTAGACTCATCAAAAAATCTGGCCCAGAAGATTTATACTGCTTTCCTTCTCCCAGGTAGTAAGAATATTTTGAAGTTAGAGGAAAGAAACTCTATCCATTCTCAAGAACATTGCTGGGGATCTCAATTCTCTGTGTTCAAGTTTGTGTGACTGTTTATGTATGTTTGGGCTGAAATTTAGATTCTGCTGGGTAAGGGCACTATCCCAATTTTAAAAAAATACTGGAAAAGCCAATCACAGGAAGTCGGAGGCAAAGAAATCTCCAGATCCACATTAGAACACATGGATTTCCAAGGAATGTCAACCTAATATATGGTGATAAGATTTTGCAAACTCTCCTCAGTCAGAAAGTAAACTTTCCCTTGAGCATCTGGAGGTCTCTTCCCCTTATCTGTCTTCCCAAATGGGACACAGTGAAGAACAACTATCATTTTAGGGTTTTAAAAAAAATTTCATGCTATAACCCAGTAATAGTTATCCCCCTTTGCAGTTGCTCTTAATTGCTTGGAAAAAACCTCCCACCCTCACTTCTGATTTCTTATTTTTCATTGTTTCCTGAAATCTCCTCCCTTACCTCCCCAAACCAATTATCAAGCTCCCAATCTCTGCTTCTTGCTCTTTAGGGGGAGAAGTATGACGGACGTCGCGCAGACATGTGGAGTTGTGGTGTCATCCTCTTCGCCCTCCTGGTGGTAAGCTTGTCCCAAGAATTTTTGCTTACTCCTGGCAGGGAGCATTTAACACCACCACCCCCATTTAGTTCTACTGTCTTCTGCCCAAGGGATCCATTTAGACCAGGGGTGGGAAACTGTGGCCCTTTTATGACTTGTGGACTTCAACTCCCAGGAATTCCTGAGCCAGCCACAAAGGGGCCATAATTCCCCTCCTCTGATTTAGACTAACATTTTTATATTTCATAAACAAACATTGAAATGCAAACTTGCATAAGGGGGGGGGAGACAAATAATAGGACAAGTTAAAAATGTCCTTCCCAAATTACCACAAATATAAAACAAAAGTTTCCTCCAACTTTTTCAGTACAAAGATAATAATACAACAACCTTTCTCTAATTTAAATTATTCAATATTTGAACTATCTTAAAATGCTAATAGTCAACATTCTAGAAAACCAATATTCATATTATATATTCTTCTCCTAATTTTAATCTAACTGTGAGAGGGATCTAGAAGTCCTAATGGACAATCACTTAAGTATGAGCCAACAGTGCGCTGCAGCTGCCAAAAAAACCAGTGCAGTCCTTGGCTGCATCCACTGAGGGATAGTATCAAGGTCACATGAAGTGTTAATATCACATATACTACACTGATAAGGCCATACTTGGAATATCGCATCCAGTTTTGATTACCATGATACAAAATAGATGTTGAAACTCTACAAAGAGTGTAGAGAAGAGCAACAAAGGTGATTAAGGGACTGGAGGCTAAAACATAGAATGAATGGTTGCAGGAACTGGTTATGTCTGGTCTAACAAAGATAAGGATGAGGAGTGACTTGATAGCAGTCTTCCAATATTTGAGGGGCTGTCAAATATTGACAGAAGAGGGGGTTGACCTATTCTCCAAAACTCTTGAGGGCAGGACAAGAAGTATGGGATGTAAACTTATCAAAAAGAGATCCAAGCTAGAACTAAAGAAAAATTTCCTGACAGTGGAAATGGCTTGCCTCCAGAAGTTGTGGGTGCTCCATCACCGGTGGTTTCTAAGAAGAGATTGGACAGCCATTTGTCTGGAATGGTATAGGGTCTCCTGCTTGAGCAGGGGGTTAGACTAGAAGACCTCCAAGGTCCCTTCCAACTCTGAATAACCATATATTTTTAATTAACCACAATATTTCTCTAGTCAAATCTGATTTAATACTCAAATTCCAAATTCCAAAGTTGATTTTTCTCTTTATCGTGTAAGAAATCCCAACTGTGGTCTCCAAAGTGCAAGGGCAGCCTGTTTGACTCCTGAGGCAAGACATCCAACTGTGTGCATTATTTTTACTAACTGGTTGAGGCAAACCAAATCAATTACATGAGACTGGATGATCTCTAATACTATGGCAGCATGTTGTCACTGAGAATATGCTACTTCAGGCTGCCATAGAAAATCACAAAAGAGATAATACTGGTACTTCTCGACTTAGTAGTTCATTTTGTGACAGTTCAAAATTATGGCACTGAAAAAAGTGACTTGTGACCATTGTTCACACTTATGACCGCTGCAGCATCCCCATGGTGGCGGGATCAAAATTCAGGTGCTTGTCAACTGACTCATAGTTATGACGGTTGCACTGTCCTGGGGTCATGTGATCCCCTTTTGCATCCTTCTGACAAGCAAAGTCAATGGGGAAGCCAGATTTACTTAACAACCGTGTTACTAATTTAACAACGGCAGTTAACAACTGTGGCAAGAAAGTTAAAATGGGGCAAAATTCACTTACCAAATGTCTTGCTAAGCAACATAAATTTTGGGCTCAGTTGTGGTAGTAAGTCAAGGACAACCTGCCATAGTTATAACTGTTGTTATTATTATTATTATTTATTAGATTTATAAACTGGCCAATTCCCAATGATTCTGATTGTTGTCCTGAGAATATTTGACACGAGAGAGGTGGCAATGAAAGGAAGAAAGATTAATCAAGGAGATGAGGGCAAAAGGACCAACATTGCACACCTTCATGTTTAAACAGTGCTTTGGCTTTTACAGGTAGTCCTTGACTTACGACCAAGACAAGGCAGTTGTTAAGTGAGCTGTGCCTGTTTCGATGACCATTTTTTGCCATGATTGTGAAGCAAATCACTGCAGTTTTTAAGTGCATCACATGGTCATTAAGCAAATTTCCCCCCCCCCCCCATGACTTTGCTTGTAAAAGCCAGCTGGGAAGGTCTCAAACGGTGATCACGTGACCTTGCCATGCTGCACCCATTGTAGTAGTAGTAGTAGTAGTAGTAGTAGTAGTAGTAGTAGTAGTAGTAATAATAATAATAATAATAATAATAATAATAATAATAATAATAATAATAATAATAATAATAATAATAATAATAATAATAATAATAAAGTTGGAAGGGACCTTGGAGGTCATCTAGTCCAAACCCCTGCTCAGGCAGGAAACCCTATACCATTTCTGACAAATGGCTGTCCAGTCTCTTCTTAAAAACTTCCAGTGTTGGAGCATTCACCGCTTCTGGAGGCAGGTTGTTCCACTGGTTAATTGTTCTAACTGTCAGGAAGTTTCTCCTTAGTTCTAGGTTGCTTCTCTCCTTAATTAGTTTCCATCTGTTGCTTCTTGTCCTGCCTTCAGGCACTTTGGAAAATAGCTTGACTCCCTCTTCTTTGTGGCAGCCCTTGAGATACTGGAACACTGCTATCATGTCCCCCCTCGTCCTTCTCTTCATTAAACTAGACATACCCAATTCCAGCAACCATTCCTTGTATGCTTTAGCCTCTAGCCCCCTAATCATCTGTGTTGCTCTTCTCTGTACTCTTTCTAGAGTCTCAACATCTTTTTTACATCGTGGTGATCAAAACTGGATGCAGTATTCCAAGTGTGGCCTTACCAAGGCATTGTAAAGTGGTATTAATACTTCACGTGATCTTGATTCTATCCCTCTGTTAATGCAGCCTAGCACTGTGTTGGCCTTTTTGGCAGCTGCAGCACACTGCTGGCTCATATTTAAGTGATTGCCCACTAGGACTCCGAGGTCCCTCTCACAGTTACTACTATTGAGCAAGGTACCCCCTATACTATACCTGTACATTTGGTTTTTCTTGCCTAAATGTAGAACCTTACTTTTTTCACCACTGAATTTCATTTTGTTAGATAGCACCCAGTATTCAAGTTTGTCCAGATCCTCCTGTATCTTAAGCTTTGATTACACAACCGCAGTTGTAACTTCAAACAAATGGTTGTACGTCAGGGACTACCTTGTAATGTTAACCCAAGGAATTCCTGCAAAACCGTAAATCTGACGGAGCTTCTGTGGTGTCTTCATTTCTTTCACCCTTTTCTCCTGCAGGGGGCGCTACCCTTTGATGATGACAATCTACGGCAGCTGTTGGAAAAAGTGAAACGTGGGATTTTTCACATGCCCCATTTCATTCCTCCAGACTGTCAGAATCTCCTGCGGGGCATGATTGAGGTGGAGCCAGAGAAACGTCTCAGTGTGAGTCATCTTATCGTTCCCAAGACTGGAGGAATGGAGGAAGGAGCATGCTTGGATGCTGGGGTGGAAAAAGGATGGAGGGTCCTGGATAGCACCATTTCAGATTGCAAGAGGAGTTGCCCCCTGGGGAGGGGTCATTCTTGAATATAAAGAATGATAGTGGCTGTCATAAATTTCTATGAAACAGTGAGAATGGAATGGAATGGAATGGAATAGAATAGAATAGAATAGAATAGAATAGAATAGAATAGAATAGAATAGAATAGAATAGAATAGAATAGAATAGAATAGAATAGAATATTCTTTATTGGCCAAGTGTGATTGAACACACGAGGAATTTGAGAAGTTTTGGGTTAGAATTCTTCTCTGATATGGTCGTTTTTCATATGATCTGGTTGGCTTGAAATTTAATTAGGATTTGATTGAAACAATTATGTGTAGGTAATATTGTTCTAGAACAGATGTCCCCAACCTTTCTAGGTTGGCAGCCCAGAGGGAAAGGAAGGGGCAGGTATGGGGCCGCGTGCACGCATGCAACGCAAACGGGGGCGGAGTGAGTGCGTGCATGACATTGGGGTGGGGCTAGCGCCCGCACAATGCTGGAGGTGGGGCTAGTACCTGTGTGACACTAGGGGTGGGGCTAGCACCCATGAGACACTTGAGGCGGGGCTAGCGCCCACACGAATCTCGGGGCGGCGCGAGCGCCCACGCAACACTAGCACCCACACGGCATTCACAGCACTGCTA
Organism: Protobothrops mucrosquamatus; assembly: GCF_001527695.2. NCBI lineage: Eukaryota > Metazoa > Chordata > Lepidosauria > Squamata > Viperidae > Protobothrops > Protobothrops mucrosquamatus. Next base: position 75,927 of record NW_015390589.1, on the reverse strand, counting down.
GCGCAAGTGGTGGTGGGGAGTGCGCGCACACATGTGTGAGCACTGGCCAGCCATTCATGCGGCCTGGTGGCCAAGAGGCCACGGCCGGGTAGTGGGCCAAGGCCCACAGGTTGCGGACCCCTGTTCTAGAACATCCTCTCGTAATGCAAAAATTATAATTTGGTGGCATCTTTTGGAAAGGCCAAAAGAGATTTTTAAGGTGCCATCTCCAAGATGAGCAATTCTGCCCCACAGACTATAATTCTGCCCCTGGCTTTTGAAAGCAAATCTATTTTAAGATTCAGTTAATGTCTATGCTTATTTTATATATTGAATGTCTGAAGATAAGGGCATCTTATTCTTAACACATGTTTTAATGATGAGTGATAGCGATGGATAGGGCAGTCGTAGTTTGTAACTTTTTTAAAATTAATGTTTGGGAAAAGGACCCTAATGTTGGTTTATTTTTCTCCATGCGGTGGGTTTAGCTGGAACAGATTCAGAAACACCCGTGGTTCTTGTGAGTATTTCCAGATTGTATTCAATTTCCAGCTGATTCTCTTTTTCCCTTGTTTGAGGAGCTCTCGGTATTGATCAAGAGCCCAGTATTTTCTGTCTTCACCAACCAGAGGTGAGGGCAGGTCTTGTGGAGGAGACCAAGGCATGAGCAGAGTCCAGAAATTCCAACGTCCCACTCTACCCTCTCATCGTCAGGGCTTTTTTTCAGCCGGAACGCGGCGGAACCGCGTTCCGGCACCTTTTTCCGGGCCGGCCGCACCGGAAATAGCCCCTCCCACACCGGAAATAGCCCCTCCCAAATTTTACTTGCATTCCTGTTCTCTAAAGGGGCGGTCCTAGGGTTTGATGAGGGCGTGGCCAGGTTTGAGTTCCGCCACCTTTTCTCCG
>NW_015390589.1:61331-74942 GCF_001527695.2 Protobothrops mucrosquamatus | reverse complement strand
CGTTGTCTAGAAAGGGGTGAGCCCCACTGTGGCTCTTCAGAAGTCAACAACCTCAGCTAGCATGATCAACAGAGAGGAATATCCAGAGCTCTTGTTTACTAGAAAATGTTATCCTTGGTTTTTGAGGTTGCGCCTTAAACTGTTCTTTCAATTTAGCTTTCTATCTAAGAGAGCAAAAAGCTTTAATAAACCTAAAAGTTAATACAGGTAGTCCTTGACTTACAACCATTTATTCAGTGACAGTTCAAAGATACAGTGGCGCTGAAAAAAGTGACTTATGACCAGTTCTCACATTTACAACTGTTGCAGCTCTCCACAGTCACACAAACAAAATTCGGGCACTTGGCAACCAGCATGCATATTTACAAGGGTTGCAGTGTCTTAGGATCCTGGGATTGTCATTTGCAACTTCCTAGGGAGCTTCTGACAAGCAAAGTCAGTGATTCCCTTAAGAACCGTGGCAAAAAGGGTCGTAAAATGGGGCACGACTCACTTAACAACTGTCTTGTTAGTAATAGAAATTTGGGGCCCCTCTGTTGTCATAGGTCAAGGACTACCTGCAGTTAATGTATATTTGTTTAGCTATATGTGAGCCCTAACAATTCTAAAACATTATTATAGAATTTAAAAAATGGGTTTTCAATAGATTATGTGTTCACAAAAAGTCTACTAAACAATATATAGACTGTTATGATCCATATAGTTATTAACCGTTGTAAAAAAAAAGTACCAAGGGTGCAGACATGGTCCCACAAGCACAATCTTTGGCAACCTTGCTGTGCTGCATAGATGTTACTCAATTTTTCCATGAAAACATATCTCTTGGGAAGAATGTAATTCAGAAGCAGAGAGCCTGGGCTTCTGATTCCAGTCTCTTACATCAGGAGTCTGCAACCTTGACAACTTTAAGCTATGCTGGCTGAGGAATTCTGGGAGCTAAAGTCCACAAGCCTTAAAGTTGTCAAGGTTGCAGACCCCTGTCTTACATGACCAGTTAAGCCTCAAACCCGGAAGAGTTAAAATAATTAATGCTTAAAATAGTTAAAGGTTTCTTACCTTGCTGCTACTTCTATATGTAGATTTGGATTATTTTTACAGAAAAGCAAGTTACAAATATTGGGGCTAAATCGGTAAACCAAACCTATTTACATCTATTTATTAAACAAATTTATATACAGTAGCTGCCCAATTCACACACAGTGACTTTGGGCAGTGTGCACAACATTTAAAATTCTCAATTTAACCCCACCCCGTGGCAAAAATAGAATCAAACAAGCTACTTGATTGCCTCCAAATGATAGAACTATGTCTTCAAGGCCTTGTAGAAAAGAAACACGGTGGGGACCAATCCTATTTCTGGGGAAATAATGTTCCAAAGGGAGGAAGCCACCACAGAGAAGGCCCTTTTCCTAGGTCCCACCAGATGGACTTCCTTAATAGTTGGAACCCATAACACGCCCTGCCTTTCTGCTCTGGTGGGTTGGTTAGTTGTAAGACTGGGTAGATGGCAAAGATATATCTTATTTCCAAATCTTTATGAACTTTATGTTGAGAAATCTACCAATTTATAACACTGTTTCCACTTCCACTGTGAACCCCGGAAAACAAGTCATTTTTGCTAATGGCTTTTGCCAAAGGTCTTCATTCTCTTATCCCATTCCTCAAGATTTTAATGGGGCAGCATCTTCCTTCATCTGATTTACACACTACTTCTTCTTCCAGAGGAGGGAAGAATGAACCGGAACCAGAACAACCGATCCCTCGGAAGGTAGCAATCCGAAGGATTCAGTCAGTCAGTGAGCTGGACCCTGACGTGTTGGATAGCATGCACTCGTTGGGCTGTTTCCGTGATAAGAACAAGCTAAAGCAAGAGCTGCAGAACGAAGGGTGAGGACCTGTTACCTTAAATTTTGCTCCTTGTGCTGAGGAGATGCATTGTTCTAAGTCCTTTTTGTGGCATTTTAAAAAGGTGATTTGAACTCTTATTGGAGGAACTCTGCTTCTGTAGAGAAGCTGGGATAATCATCTCACCATTGTAGTTCCCATGATTGAAAAAACTTGCAGAGTGCAATTCAGATGGATGTGTTATAAGTTGTCTGAAGGTGTTGGATGAGGGAGGAAATAGAATTGAGGTTTGGTTTGTGATAGAAATATGGATAGAAGCCGGGAAAGATGGGAGAAGAGGCTAGTTAGGAAACATGTACAAATGTTGCAATGACTGGTATCTTTTCTATAGTCAGGCGATAAACCCATTTTTATTCTAAGCATACGCCCTCATTTTTCCAATCTCCATTTCAGAGAAAATCAGGAGAAAATGATTTATTACCTTCTACTTGACCGCAAAGAGAGATATCCCAGCTGTGAGGACGAGGACCTGCCTCCACGCAATGATGTTGGTGAGATTTTGGGGAAACCTTTCTCCAAGCATTTCATCAGGACCAGAAAAAGAGTGGAGCAGTGGTGGTGATGACTGCTGATCACTCAAGACAGTGTTTCTCAACCCTGGCCACTTCAAGACAGGTGGACTTCAACTTCCAGAATTCCCCAGCCAGCATGGCTGACTGAGGAACTCTGGGAGTTGAAGTCCACCTGTCTTCAAGTGGCCAAGGTTGAGAAACACTGAAAGGGATGGCAAGCATTTCTAAGGTTCTTCTTCCCTCAATATTTCATCCGACTGATATGGAGGAAACAAGAAATATGAGACCAGCAAGTAAATACACGTCAACATACCTCTGGTTAAAGCTCTGCTGTTTGTAGACGTCTTCTGCCCCTATAAAGGTAATCTTTGACTTACAACCATTTGTTTAGTGACTGTTCAAAGCTACAGTAGCACTGAAAAAAGTGACTTACAACCCTGTCTGTCAGACTGGCCCCCAACTTGCTCCCTAGGAAAGAATGACCCTTGACTACATAGGTGCTAAAGGTACTTTTACTAGACATGTTGAGTGCAGTGTGAGTGAGGCGAGCTCTGAAGAAAAACGTCTTGAAAATCATATATTGAAAGCAATCCCCAATGTCCAAAACCCTCCCCCCTGGGAGAGCAGTTCAATCAGGTCTTGTTCCAATGTTTTGGGAATGTGGTGCCTCCAGGAGCCACAGCACATTCCTTTCCCAGGGCTGGTGTTCTTGAAGGCAGGAAAGATGACTTGGTTTAGCACCTTTGGTTCCTGTCAGTGTCCATACTCCCCTATTTCCCACAAGATTCTTTCACACCTCCAGCACTCTTCCCCTCCCACGTGCCCCCCTCCCCTCTGGTTATGGCAGTCGCTAAGGAGCTTCAAAGAAGATGAAGATAGGCAGCTGACACGGTCCTTGCACTTAAAATTGTTGCAGCATCCCCAGAGTCATGTGATCAAAATTCAGACACTTGACCAACCTGCATGTGTTTACAACAGTGGCCCTGTGCTGGGGTCATGTGATTACCATTTGTGAAAATGGATCCAGTTAGCATGTTTGAAATGGGTAGATTTAATTTGGATTTTTGAATCAATTAGGAGAAGCTGCCCCTGCACCCGTGCAACACCATCTAGATTGATTCACAGGCACAGATAAAACCACCATGAACTCAGTCTCCAAATTCAACATTTCCAGACTCCTAGTATCTCATCCTCATTCCCAAATTCTCTTCTCTTGCTCTTTCAAAACAATGGTAGTGCATCCATGGCTGGATAAATGGGTGGGCCATTTGGAGCTAGTTCCCTCTCCTGTGGCACACTTGGGGAAGTGTGTGAGCGTGAACCAAACAGGCAGCCAAATTACAGGTAGTCCTTGACTTACGACCACAATGGAGCCCAGAATTTATGTTGCTAAGTGAAAAGTTTGTTAAGTGAGTTTTGCCCAATTTTATGATTTTCCTTACCACATTTGTTCAGTGAATCCCTGCAGTGGTTAAGTTAGTAACATGGTTGTTAAGTGACTCTGGCTTCCCCGTTGACTTTGCTTGTCAGAAGGTCACAAAAGATAATTGTATGACTCCAGGACGCCACAACCGACATAAAATATGAACCAGTTGTCAAGCAACCAAATGTAAATCATGTGACCATGGGGATGCTGCAGCGGACATAAGTGTGAAAAATGGTGATAAATAGATATGCATACAAGCAACAGAGTCATAAATCATAAGATACAATCATAAAATATAAGATACAACCAACAAAGTGATAGTCATAAGATGCCAATAGAAGCAGGTAATAGGAAAGATGAGAAGGATAATAGTAATACAGTCCTACTACATGGTTAGATACCCTTAGGCATGAGACAGTGCTGTGGGAGTTAGGTGTTCAGCAGAGTGATGGCATGGGGGGAAAAAACTCTTTGTGTCTAGTTGTTTTGGCATGCAACGCCCTACAGTGGCATACTGAGGGGAGAAGTTGAAATAGTTTTTGTCCAGGATGTGGTGGATGGGCATTAGGTTCAAAGGATTTATTATTCTGAGTGTGGAATGTCTCCTACATAAACACCAGCCTCCAAAGTTCACCCGGAAGGGAAGGCCTTATTGCATCCATCTCCTTTCTATGTTTCAGACCCTCCTCGGAAGCGCGTTGACTCCCCTATGCTGAACCGACATGGCAAACGCCGACCTGAGCGGAAGTCCATGGAAGTCTTGAGCGTCACAGATGGTGGTTCTCCAGTCCCAGCCCGACGGGCCATAGAGATGGCACAACATAGTCAGAGGTGAGCTTGTGTCCAACTAAGTATGTGCGTGAAAGAGGGGAAAATATCTTCAAATCTGGCATTTGGAGATTCTGTTGTCTTTCCAGTGTGCTTCCTGGCCACTGAAAATGGAACTTGCAAACATTTTAAGGGTTGGCTAATCTCTAAAGCTGTTCTAGGAATGATAATGTACCTTTAAGGTAAAGAGTTCCCAAAATCAAAGTCAGTGCTTGATAACCTCAGGGACATATCCATGTAGCATTTTTGGCAACAGTATGGAAACCCACCACCACCACTGTCATCTTCTGGGATTTTTCTTCAGCTTTTCAGATTAGCTTGCAGCTTTAGGATTTTCTGGTGTCTTCCATCTAAGTACCAATCACGTTCGATTCTATTTAGCTTTGGGGGAACCTGCCAGATATTGCCATCACTTCCTGGTTTTATTTATGTTGCTTCCATGGCAACAATATGGAAGTATGAGGTCTTTGGTGCTGTCTGGTAGTTTGCTTGATGATGTCACTTAGTGAAGTCATAAAACATCTGCAAACAACAATCAACCTCAGAGAGCACTTAAGATTCCACAGTTCAGCCCTGAGCTATATATAAATCTCTTCTATTGGAATATGGAAAGTAGTCCTCGACTTACGACCACAATTGAGCGCCCCCATTTCTGTTGCAAAGGGTGATCACATGATCCTGGGGCACTGCAACCGTCATAAATATGAGTCAGTTGCCAAGCGTCTGAATTTTGATCCCGTGACCATGGGGATGCTGCAAAGTATGAAAAATGGTCATGTCGCTTTTTCAATGCCGTTGTAACTTTGGTCGTTAAATGAACGGTCGTAAGTCGAGGACTATCTGTAGTTTGTCACCGCTTTCTTTCACTACTTTTTCTGATTCCTCGTCTAGTCTAAATCACTGGCATATTTTGATAGTTTCTTACTGTGCAGATTTTGATTGCTTGATAATGTCCCATCAAATCATTTTTTATTCTTAGTAACCACATAGACAGATTTTTCTCCAGGACAGTCTGTCCCAACCTTCAAGTCTTCCATTGGGGCTTCCATCACCATTGTTACTGAGTCCATCCACCTTCCTGCTGGTTGTCTTTTCTCTTTTCTTCCATCTTTCCTAGCATCAGTGACTTCTTCAGAGAGCTAGGTCTTGGCATAATGTATCCAAAATGCAGACCTACTCTATATAAAATGAAACGTGTGTTGTGTGTTGTGTGTTAAGTATATATATTGTGTAGCAAGAACAGCAATGATCACTAGTAGCGAACAGCGAAGAATTTCAGGATATATATTCTGAAATTCTTTGCTGTTCTTTGCTGGTAATGTCCAAAGATTCTTATGCTTATTCATTTCTTTAGGGTATCTTTGATTGGGGAGGCTGAAAACTTTTCATAATGCTATTTTAGACCAAAGTTTCACACGTATCCCATATTCTTCTCTGTTTCACCACCTTCTTCCTTCCAAGACAGCACTAATCCTCATATATGTCTTTACCCTCCACCCCCACAGGTCTCGATCTGTAAGTGGTGCCTCCACTGGCTTATCTTCTAGTCCCCTCAGTAGTCCCAGGGTGAGTATATGGCCTAGGCAAGAAATGGTATGTTGGTAAAAGGGATGGGTGGGTACAGCAAACAATTGCGGCAAAAGTTGACAAAGACAATGGTGGATAAATTAAATATTAGGCTTCGGGAGGGAGTGGAAATTGGGGGAAATGATCCTTAGACTCAGCAGTCTTGTTGACATCCCATCCTGCACTTGGTTCCAATTGCTGAAGTGCTGAGGACATTGTATTAGTTTTCCTGGCAGATGTGATGTGTACTGTACAGTGCATGAACGATAGCCAGAAAATGCATCTGGAACAACTCACTTCCCACCCCATTTCCATAACTACATTTCCATGCTAGGGAAAAGCAACACCTGTTGACTTGCATTGGGGGAAGAGCTTTCAAAAGCACCTAGCATCCCTCTGTGGGAAAGGGGGAAGGTACAGAATAGGGAAGGAAGGGTGAGGTATATGTAGATCTTGGATGAGGAAAGTCAGAGATATATGTTTAAGCAGGGGGTAGGATTAAAGGGCAGGCCATTGCTCAAGGGTTTGGATTTATTTATTCATTTAAACAATCTGTACATTGCTGATTTGCCAGTGGATAAGTTTATAATTAGTCTGGTTGACAAGAGGCAAGAAAAGAAATTATAGCAATCTTTCTGGTGTTGAACTACACCAGAATGGGATTTTGGGAGTTATAGTTCCATATACCTGGAAAGGATTAAGCTGGGGAAAGGAGACTCAAATCTGAGCAACCAAGGACATCTGCAGGATGTAGTCAAAAACATGGTGGTGACCACAATGGTGTGATCAGAGCTTCAGCAATTTTTTTAACGTGCATTGCACATAAAAGCAGGTAGAGCTTCGACTGTACCATCTTGACTATTTTTAACCATAGCCTGCAGATGCTTTGTAAATAACCAGCTGGCCCCCAAATGCTTGTTTTTGGCTTGTTAGTAATAGTTGCAGTGTTGGGAAACCCAGATGAAGACTATCATGTAAAGGAAAAGGGAATTCACTTTTTCTCCATATCACCGTTCTTTCCTGCCCATAATTTATTCATTTATTCGTCAAATGTCTAAGGCCATCCAACTCCATAAAAGCTCTGGTGGTGTACAATAATAAAAGGAATGTTGGAATGATATTAAAAAAACCAAGAACAATACATGTCTGGAAACAACAACAAAACTCAACACCTGAGTACAAAACTTTCCCAGAAAAGGCCCACCACACATCCAACCCCTGGCCTGGAGGAAGCAGCAGGTTTTTAAAGTTTGCTTAGATGAGATTGAGGTAGTGGCTTTAGGGCTCTCTGGGAAGGCCCTGCTTCCTGGGTCCTGTCAGACAGCACTGTTTCCAGTGGTTCTCAACCTTCCTAATGCCGCGACCCACACGTACCCACACGCGACCCACATGCACCCACACACACGCAAGGACGCGGAAAAGGAAATAACTCCAACCAAGGAAACGGGCAGAAAGTCCTGGCGTTTCTATGAAGCAGCAGCAGCAGCAGCAAATCAGGGCTTCCCGGTTCCTGGCTCCGAGCAGCCCCGGCGCAAAGAGGCCTTTCCTCTTAGGCAGCCCTTTGAAAAAATCACTTTCTTTCTGTCTTCCCCCTCCCTGTCTAAGGCCATCCAACTCCATAAAAGCTCTGGTGGTCATTTCCGGTTCCGGATAGCGGCGCTCGCAGCTGCGCAAGGAGACTGTTCTCTTCGCCAGCTGATTCTCCGCTGCCGGTAGACCCTTAATCGGGTCGAAAAGCCACCTTGGAGGGGTGGCTACTGGTGAGGAGGTCCTCGTCGTCCTTGGGAGAGCGGCAGCTTCTTCCAAGGACCGAGATTGCTCCTTTGGGCCGACGGTGGAAAGAACAGCCGGTAAAATGGCCGTTCACCTAGCTGCTGAAACCAGAAGTCAGAAGAACATCTAAGTACAGGAACCACCGTGGTGGAGCCGGGTGAGACTTTTTACCTTCCCTCTCTTGGTTTTCTTTTTTTTTTTTTTTTGTGCCTGTAAAAAGCACTTTTGAAATTATTTCCCTGCTCTGAGAAGGCGGCGTTGGTGAGTGTGGGAAAAAGAAGCTTATGGATTGAATTAACTTAAAGTGACTTTTTTTTAATCTCTATTTTTATTCTTTTTTTTCACTTTGGGGTCTTGGAAAACCTTTTATTGAATCTGCTATTGGACTTGAATTCTTTTTTTTCTCTGTGTTTCCTGATCTTGTTTATGAGATTCCTGGTCTATGGGAGAAGATTTTACATTGTACTGAGGACACCTTGTGGAAAAAGTTAAAATTGCAACTTTCCCTTTTTTCTGAGCACTCAGATTGACCTTGACTTTCAGATTACCACAAAAGGAAAAATACAAAGAAAATTAACAGTGGGGGTGGACAATGATTAAATGTTTTCTGAACATAGCCTCTACTAAATGATACAGACTGTTTCTAATTATTGTTGAAATGGAGTAACCCTTGGTTCAACTTGACTATAAACTTATACTGGAAAAACTTTACAAAGCTACTGATGAAATACGTTTGCAAATAAAAGAATTTACTATGGAAATAAAAAACAGAAAGTCTGCTTTGAATCAACAAATTGACTCCCAGACCTTATCTGAGCACTCTAGAGACCAAAAAACAACAGAAGCGGGACTAACTAAAGGTAAAGAAGATTTCATCCTATTTCATATGCATGCGGATGAGATCTCTGAGGAATCAAAAAGGATTGCAGGTAATCCACTTACAATCTTAAAACCAATAGAAATGGACAGACAAATACAACGAGCTGAGAACTATGGTAGCCTGGATAAACAACTATCATCTACAAAGTTGGACATAACTGAGCCGGCTATTCAACAGTTTCAAATGTGGAGATTTGACTTTTCAAAACAACAAGGGACTACTTACTTACAAAGGAGCTAGGTGTCTAAAACAGAAAAGAGGATGTTTCTGTTTGATTCAAAGGATTCTACAAGGCATAAAGAGTGACTTGTTCATTGATATAGAGGCCTTGTTATGGAAACCGGTTTGGCAAAAAAGGAAAGCCAGAATAAGATTTAAGAATGGGACTTAAGGTTTTAGGTAATGGGTTCAAAAGGCTTATTAGATATGGATTGATTTATGGCTTAAAACAGTTAAATAAGAGGTTAGATTGAATAAAAAACTAATTAAGGTTTGAACTTAATAATAACTTGTTTTGTCTATGTATTAATATGTTTTGGATACAGTAATTTTGGGAGGACGTTAAAGAAATTTGATATAGATATTGAGGGACTGATTGTTAGATTATAAAGAATAATAGAAATAGAAAGGCATTTTTTCTCTTTTCTTTTCTTTTCTTTTGTCTCTGTTTCTTTTTCTTTTCTTTTTTTTCCTTTCTGATTTGAATTAATAGTTTCTTTTCTTATTAGAATTGATAGTCATTTGTAATGGAAGAGGAATAAGAAAAAGGAAGAAATGATATTAATAAATGCTTAGTGAATATGTTAAGGAAAAAGGTTATGGGGAGACCCCCGAAGTGTTAACTAGGTATTTAGATTAGAAATATGGAACATAGTAAGTGAAATAGGTAAACTCAATACAGGATTCAGATTTGTAGATTTATTTAGATGAAAGATTATTGAGGATTGCTATGATTGATTTAGTTGTATTGTACTATATCAATTTGAATATAATATGTCATTAGAGGGAAAAGAGAGGAGGTTTTTAATGACTTAATTTGAACATTATGAATATGACTTTGTTTTGTAGACAATTGATTGCCCTTCCACCACGTTGTTTCTTAAGCACCTGTTTGTAAAATGAAAAAAACAATAAAACTTGTTTAAAAAAAAAAGCTCTGGTGGTGTACAATAATAAAAGGAATGTTGGAATGATATAAAAAAACCCAAGAACAATACATGTCCGGAAACAACAACAAAACTCAACACCTGAGTACAAAACTTTCCCAGAAAAGGCGCACCACACATCCAACCCCTGGCCTGGAGGAAGCAGCAGGTTTTTAAAGTTTGCTTAGATGAGATTGAGGTAGTGGCTTTAGGGCTCTCTGGGAAGGCCCTGCTTCCTGGGTCCTGTCAGACAGCACTGTTTAAACAATGAGACCTGAAGCATTGGCAGAAACTACAGGAGGCAGATGGTCCTTTTTAACTAAAGGTTGCCGTCAGATAGCAGAATCAGCAGAATCAGCAGAAAAGTCATTTGTAAACTGCTAGAAATCAAGCTGGTAAATGTCATGAACATTGCCAAAATATAAATTAGGGGTTGTTGGTCATAGAGCAGTCCAAGATTCCATGTACCAAGGAAATCAAATAGCAGAATGTTACTAGGGGAAAGCATGATGATTTATACCATTGAGTCAATCTGCTTCTCCCAGAAATACGTCTTGCTTAATGTTGATTAATGTTGTTGCTCTTCTGCTCCACTGGAAACATATTAGAAAAAGTTCAGAATCTTTCCTCTTTTTCCCCCATGCCCTGCACTGGATTCTGAATCTCTGTCTGACTCTCCATGTGTCTTTGCTGTTGTAGATTTAGAGGCGTTTCAGATTATTTCTCTTTTGAGTCAGGCACTTTCCAGACAGAGCTGGAATCTCTCTTCTTACTGATAGTTGTTCCTGAGATTGTTACACATCCTGAACCTCTTCATTGTCACCAGATTGTTTTCACTCAGACAGATTTGTGATTTATCCTGATCCAGATCAGCCCTGTTGGTACTGGTGTACAAATGGCAGTGTTCCTCCTGTTTTAACTGGGATAAGGATAACATTGGAATGGTGGATTACTTCTGCATATGTACAAATATCTGTTATTTAGCAACCAAACCCATGCGTATAGATAGTCCTTGCCTTATAACCACAGTTGGGACCAAAATTTCTGTTGCTAAGTAAGGTGGTTGTTACATGAGTTGCACCCAATTTTATGACCTTCCATTATTGTTAAGTGAATCCTAGCAGCTGTTAAGTGAATCATGCAGTCATTAAGTGAATCCAGCTTCCTCCATTGACTTTGCTTGTCAGAAGCCAGCTGGGAAGGATACAAATTGTGATCATATAAAGTCGGGATGCTGCAACCGTTGTAAATACATGCCGGTTGCCAGTTTTGATCACATGACCTTGGGGATGTTCAGGGACTGGTTGAAGGTCACTTTTTTAGTGCCATTGGAACTTTGTACAGTCACTAAACAAATGGCTATAAGTCGAGGGCTACCTGTACAATGGTCAACCATGCTTTTGTGTAATCTCTTGTAGCACCCAAAGTGTTAGTTTTATTACTAGCTAGAATTCAGCAATGAACCATGATTACCTGTGCAGTAGAAAAGCACAGCCTTTTTAAAGCAGATAATTATGCCATAAAATGTCAAGTACCCATCCTGCACTTAAACATTAGAGGTGCATTTTTATTACCAGCATAATGTATCTCTGGCAGTTGAGATCCCAGCAAATTTCTGCATGCCACATAATAAAACCACACAGAAAAGACTGAATAGAGAAACTCCTAAGGGTGGTAGTGTTTCTTTATACGGTAACAGTTTGAGTTTTCAGATTTATCTGGGGAAAAGTTTAGAGTTGACAGTAGCCGTTCCGTAGGAAAAATGGCCAATTGGGAGAGGTTTCAGAAAGTTAGTCTTGTTGAAAGGCAAACTCAGTTTGGGAAACAAGTGATATAGAAAAAATTAAGTGGCAAAGTCTGGACCTGCTTCAGGGGACAATTATATATAGTTTTGTGGTGGAATCATGGATGTTGTCTTTGCCACAGCATGACTGACTGGATGAAGACATATAGACAAGACAGGATAGGTGAACTTGAAGCAAGTTGATTCCTTAAAAAATGAGTAATATGTCCAAGCGACAGTAGGGGAAACTCAAAATCTGGGCCATGTTGTGAAACTCTAATATCTATGAGATTGTCACCTGCCATTACTCACTCCCATCTCACGGCTCTCACCTTTCTCCCCTCCCATTTCTCCCCACACCCAGAGCCCCATCTTCAGCTTCTCTCTCCCATCACCTCCCCCTGCCCCTGTGAAGACTCAGACGCTTCCTGCCAAGGGCAGCCCAGCAAGGGACGGGGCCCTCCAGAGTCGATGCTCCACCCCCTTCCCTCTGCCTCCCAACTCTCCACCCCTTCACCCACCCTCCTCTCCCCATTGCTTTTTCCCCTCTACTAAACCCCCACCCAAATCTGTGCTGCAGGTCACTCCCCACCCCTCCCCTCGGGGAAGCCCCCTCCCTACTCCGCTCGGCACTCCTGTGCACACGCCTAAAGAGAGCCCCAGCGGCACTCCCTGCGGGACGCCCCCCAGCAGTCCTGGTGTGGCCGGCGTGGCATGGAAAACTCGCTTGAACTCTATCAAGAACAGCTTCCTTGGTTCCCCACGCTTCCATCGTCGGAAACTGCAAGGTGAGTGAGTATATTATACTTTCCCTGAGATGATAGGTGTGTCATGAATGTTTAATTATATTCACCATATAATTACGGTAAATGTTAATTATAATTAACCATAACTTCTCAACTTGCATAAGACAAGCCAAAACAGCACATTCTATCTGGGGAAGTGCTGGAGGATAAAGAGAAAGAGCTGCGTTGGAACTGAGTATGACTGTAGACCAGTGTTTCTCAACTTTGAGCATTTTAAGATGTGTGGACTTCATGCTGGCTGGGGAACTCTGGGAGTTGAAGCCCACACAACTTAAAGCACCCAAAGTTGAGAAGCATTGCTGTGTAGATAGTGAAGAAGAAAGCCAGAAGTGCAGTCAAGAGCACAGAAGTAGAGTTTGAATGAGGACTAAAACATATAAGGAACGGTTGCTGGAATTGGGTATGTCTAGTTTAATGAAGAGAAGGACGAGGGGGGACATGATAGCAGTGTTCCAGTATCTCAGGGGCTGCCACAAAGAAGAGGGAGTCAAGCTATTCTCCAAAGCACTGGAAGGCAGGACAAGAAGCAACCGGATGGAAACTAATCAAGGAGAGAAGCAGCCTAGAACTAAGGAGAAATTTCCTGACAGTTAGAACAATTAACCAGTGGAACATCCTGCCTCCAGAAGCGGTGAATGTTCCAACACTGGAAGTTTTTAAGAAGAGACTGGACAGCCATTTGAAATGGTATAGGGTTTCCTGCCTGAGCAAGGGGTTGGACTAGATGACCTCCAAGGTCCCTTCCAACATTATTATTATTATTATTATTTATTTATTTATTTATTTATTTTATTTATTATTCGAATTTATATCCCGCCCTTCTCCTTGCGGACTCAGGGCGGCTGACAATCGATTAAAAAACACCAATAACAATTACAAAATTAAAATTAATTAAAAAGAAATATTTAAATATTGTCTGATTAAAATATAATTAAAACCCCTCTAAAATTGCCCTAGGCCAGTCCCGCTTGTTGGAATAGCCATGTC
>NW_015390589.1:39763-58710 GCF_001527695.2 Protobothrops mucrosquamatus | reverse complement strand
CTGAAGATCAAAGGGGAGCAGGTTTTGTTGGCTCTGGCTCTTAAATATTGCAAATCTATGTCCACAAGCCATTGGACTACCCTAAACTGGGCGTCCTTGAGACCATAATCTCCCAGAGCATCCCCCGTAAAACCTAGCAAGTGGAGTTTCTTCGTCAGCTCCCTCTCCCAACGAGTGGTATGAGAGTCAGCAAACACCAGGGAGAGGTAGTTACCAGGGACTGCCGAAAAGAGCACCCGAAACCACCATTTAAAGGTGTTAATCCACGCCATGCATTTGACTGAACGAATGCCCAGTTCCAGGTAGATCGAAGCAAATCCAACACAGGGAGGAAGACCCAGAAGTTTCCTAAGAAAAACAGCCTGGGTTCTTTCAATACAATCCTTGAAGCCTCGTATCCATATGGGAATTCCATAAAGAGTTTGGGCCAGGGTTTTGGCTTTATATATACGCAGAGCAGAAGGAATAAACTGGCCTCCTTGGGTAAAAAAGAATCTTATAATCTGCTGATGGCTACAGGAGGCCGAATTCAGCACCTGGGTTTGATGTTTAGTCCAAGCACCAGTATTCTGAAATTGAATACCTAAATACTTAAAATGGAAAACCTGCCTAACAACATTACCATTGATAGCCCAGTTGTATGATTTCCGGGCTCTGGAGAACACCAATACTTTGGATTTGTCATAATTAATAGACAAATGGTTCTCAGCACAGTAGGACCCAAATGCAGAAAGTAATCTTTTTAGACTGAGCCTTGATTGTGAAAGAAGGACCGCATCATCAGCATAAAGAAGAAGCGGAATCTTCGTATTTAACAACTTTGGGGCATGGGACTCAATGCGTTCAATGTAAAAGGCCAGGTCGGATAAGAATAAATTAAACAGAAGAGGGGCCAGGACACAACCCTGTATTGTATTGTATTAGTTAGAGAGCCTTCCCAGGACTACCTGGAAATGCTTTTAAAAGAACCTGGGAGCTTTTTATGTCTGGAATGTCTGGATGTCTGGAAACTAATCAAGGAGAGAAGCAACCTAGAACTGAGGAGAAATTTCCTGACAGTTAGAACAATTAATCTTGCCTCCAGAAGTTGTGAATGCTCCAACACTGGATGTTTTTAAGAAGAGATTGGACAACCATTTGTCTGAAATGGCATACGGTTTCCTGCCTGAGCAGGGGGTTGGACTAGAAGACCTTCAAGATCCCTTCCAACTCTGTTATTCGTTCTTCAAACAAGGATGAAAAAATAAAAGCAATTTCCTGTTTTATGCTTGGCATCTGGTAGCAAATGAGCTGCTTTGAAAAGTTGCAATTAGAAGGAAATGCGAGCAGGTTGTTTCCATTTAACACTTACTCTTTTTCTCCTTGCAGTTCCCACACCAGAAGAAATGTCTAGTCTTACACCAGAATCATCCCCTGAGTGAGTATTAGAAGAGACCCACAGGAGGAAAGAGAATTCAGTCATTTTTTTCTTCCGTTCATGGTTCTTACAAATGCTTTTCCAAATGACTATATTGTCCCAGAATTAATGTGCTTAATATGAGGAATCCAGATTTCTCCCTCTTTCCCATGAATGTATAATACCAACAATACATCACAAGAATGTGTGTCTTTATAGTTTCAATGTATGGTAGGAGAAATACCTTGGTCACCTCCTGGGTACTTCTGACACTTTCAGTGGAGACAAGCAAAGCTTCTTCCAAGATTTCTTTCCCAACTGCCTCGCTTTCCTTGTTCTGCTTTTCTTCCCTTGCAGGCTTGCCAAGAAATCCTGGTTTGGAAATTTTATCAACTTAGACAAAGAAGAACAAATTTTTGTGGTCATCAAAGACAAACCCCTGAGTTCCATCAAGGCTGATATTGTACACGCCTTCCTCTCAGTAAGGGCTCAGCTGGAAGCAAAGGAGAGGGCTGGGATTGATTCTGAAAAATTAAATGGAGCTGGTTGGTAGGATGAGGTCCTGTTGATGCTGAGGGCAGAAGGGTGGAGAAGGCTAGAGTAAACAGGACACTAAAAGGAAGATCTTTTCCATTCAATGTCTATGGCTTGACATTGCTTACCTTTGCTTAACCTACAGATCCCCAGCCTGAGTCACAGCGTTATATCCCAAACAAGCTTTCGGGCTGAATATAAATCATCGGGTGGGCCCTCCGTCTTCCAAAAACCTGTCAAGTTCCAAGTTGACATCAGCTACTCCGAGGGGGGAGAGGCACACAAGGACAGTGGGATCTACTCAGTCACCTTCACCCTCATCTCAGGTAGGTAGCCAGAAGTCCCACCCTCCCACTCGGAGTCACCTTTAGGAGCCATAATGTTTATTGGACTTTACAAACATTCACGTTTTGCAGTTCTGATTAAAAGCAAACAAAGCCAAAAGAAGCAGATTCCATGTTTGTTTGTGTGTGTGTGGTGTGTGTGTGTGTGATGTACATTGTGCTTTTTGGCTTTAAGTTCAGAGTTTTCTAGCCCTTACAGAGGAGATTAAGTAGTGTGAAGTGAGCATTAACCTCCAGAGGCAAAATATTGCACCTTCTCTAACATCTGAGAAGACTCTTCCCCCCCCCCCCCCCCCCCCCCCCCCCCCNGGACAGGAGGAGCCAACCAGCCCCATGGATGGGTCAAGGCCCACCAGGGACGCAAGGGACAGGGTGGGAAGATGGAGATTGGTCCAGATTTAATGACCCCACCTCACCCTGGGGCAGAAAGTGGCCATGTTGGGAGAGGCCCATACTGTGAACTTGTAAATAGCTAACGAAGAACAGAAAACAGAACAAATCCACAAAAGAACAGGAGGTGGGCGGGAAAACACAACATGGAACCGAAAACAAAGACAATGGACTGAATGGAAAGAAGAAGAAAAAAGGAAAACACACATGAGGAGAGAAACCGGGCAGGAGCCGGTGGGGGTGAGGGATTTAATCTGATTCCTTTAGTGGGACGGTGGGGGTCTTTATTTTCTTGAACCCTTTCAGACTCCCTTCTCACTTTCTTGCCTTGAGACTTATTTTTCTCCCCCCTGCTTTTTCTTCTGTAGTATTTACAGTATCATGGTGGCATTAAGCTAAAATTATGAGACAGAGCTAGTAGGAAGATGTCCTGTGTAGGAGAGAAATTAAAAGTTTCCATTCCTGTTTCTTTTTCTTCTTTTTGATTTTTTTTTTCATTTTATATAACCGGTCAATGTTTTAAAAACATTTTCATGAATTGGGGTGAAAATATTTACCAGAATTCTAATAAACATTTTGTTACAAGACAAACTTTTGAAAAATTCTCCCCTAAATCTATATTTAAAAAAACAACAACAAGCCAAATCTAAATGTGAAATGTGGAATCAAATTAGAAATTCAGGATCCAGAAATCCAGACTACGTTGTGCTTATACTATAGTTATTTTACTGGCAGCTGGCATTTTGAAAATTTGCTCAAAAGAGAAATGGGAAAAGTAATAAATAAAATATAATAAATAAATAAAAAAATAAATAAAAATGCCAAATGCCAAAAATTACCTACAGCTTCAATAATAAATACAGTACAGTTTCAAATCGCAATTTTTGGAAAATCAGCAAATATAACTTGTGCATGGCCAGGAATAGTCAATAGCATTAAAAATGAGCCATCTGAGTTTGCAAAACAATTGTAGCACAGTGTAGTTATATTCTCCATTCTTACTCCAACTTGGGTTCTGAACTAATGTGAATGCTCTTTATTCCAATTAAATGGATTTGGGGAACTTTCAGATTTGGTTTTTATTGTGCACTTCTCCTGCTTCGTATCACAGCTCTTTAAGGAGGCCATTGGCAGATTTTAAATTGTGTCTGTATTAAGGGCAAATGGCTATTTTAAGGAATTCTTTTTTCTTTCAGCTGTCCCTGAATTTATAAAAGAAACATGAATATATTTCATAACATCCCACCCTGTTCTGTTCTTGCCTGTGTCCTTTTAACTGCCAAAATTAGGGTTTTTTAAAAAGCATTTCTATAATCTCTGCTGGCTGGCAATATCTCAACAAATTGAATGACTGATCTCAGCTTCTCATTGGCTCTGCCTCATGTAATTTTAGCAGCCCTGACAGAATTCTTTAACTCTTAAATGGGCTATATACAATCCAACTCCTTCCCCAAGGCCTCTGTCCTTTTTGCAAAGGGCCCGGTCCCACACACCCAAGGCAGTCCTGTGTAGGTGTGTCTGTCTATGTGTGTGTGTGTTTGTGAGAGAGAGAGAAGATGAGAAGAAAATGCTCAGTGGTGAGTAGAGAGTACTGTGTTATTGATTGAAGGTAGGAATGGGGGGAGAGGTCTCATAAAATAGAAACAAATTTGGATTACATGGTTGCACTTGCTATTTTGACTTTTTTTTTTAAATTTTGACAAGCCTTTCCCATGCCCAGGATGCCCCTGGAAGGCAGAGGAGCTTGGGGACACCAGGGTTAGGACCTGCTGCCTCAACATTGTCAACATTTGAACTAGGGGCATTGAACAACATTAGGACCTGCCACCTCAACACTTGGACGAGGGGCAAACTTCACAGAACTTAGTAACTGGGATGGAGAGACGGGAGTAAAAAAACCCCCTAGGGTTTCATAAATCAATGGGCAGCAAGATATTCATCCTTGATCCTTCAGCTTGCGGCCTCGAGGTAGGGTGG
Organism: Protobothrops mucrosquamatus; assembly: GCF_001527695.2. Classification (NCBI taxonomy): domain Eukaryota; kingdom Metazoa; phylum Chordata; class Lepidosauria; order Squamata; family Viperidae; genus Protobothrops; species Protobothrops mucrosquamatus. Next base: position 54,069 of record NW_015390589.1, on the reverse strand, counting down.
GTTGTGGGAAGTCTCCCAAAATCAACCTTGTTTCTTTTTCCTCCTTCCCATCCTATTTGAGCGGATTCTTTTGGTTGGAAGGGGAAGCACAAGTTGTAGGGAAAGGTGCATGTGGAAGTGCGCATGAACTGGAGAGAATCAGATGTGATCTGCATCCCTTCTGCCGTTTCCTAGCTGGGTCTGTCCATTGTCATGGTTCCGAAAAGAAGCAGCTTTTCAAAGAACTTTGAGGCTTTATTTACCTCAAAGAATCCTTTTATTGCTACATAGCTTCGGCACGTACATAATGAAGCCAAAAACTGAATCCTCCCACCCCCAATCACCCGTAACAAAGCATAACTCACTCCTTCATTTTACAGTCATCAATCACGTTCTCCAATTAGTTTGAAGTGTGAACTGTCCCTCCCGTAACTCCTCCGGTTACAGCTGACCTTGGCAATGCTGTACTGAAATATTGTTATGGTTAACTAGCATACTTTCCCAGCCGCTATGCTAGCATTGTCTGCTTTAACTCTAGAAGTGATATGCAGGCTAAATATAACATGTTTGCTTCTTCATATATGGCAAGCAAGAACATCCGATGTTAGCAGTCTTGACATCCGGCCCCCCTTACAAAAAGGACAGATCCTGGAATGTAAACAAAAGCATAGGTTAAGGGTTATTTTTTGGTTTGTTGGGGTGTTTCACATGAAACCTTTTGACCAATCTGTCAGCTTTCACTTCACTGGATTTCACCCAGGTGGCTTCAGACAACGGGTATCCCTTCCATTGTACTAGGTACTGCAATTTCCCTTTAAAAATTCTAGAGTCAAGAATACGTTTTACTTCATAGTGGGTCTGTCCCGCAACTACGAGGGGCCCAGGTGCCTTCTTCGGAGGAGGTCTTAAAGTGGAGCCCTGATAAGGTTTCAACAAGCTACAATGGAAAACTGGGTGAATTTTCCCTAAACGTCTAGGGAGTTTTAGTTCTACTGTGACCGGGTTGATGATCCTTACTATGGGGAAAGGCCCCAAGAATTTTGGTCCCAATTTCTTGCTGGGCAATTTGAGGCGTAAATACTTAGTTGACAAATAAACCTTTTCCCCAACTTGGAATGTTCTTTGGGGAGCCCTCTTCCTATCAGCCTGCTTTTTATAGGTTTCAAAAGTCTTTTTTAAAGCAGTTTTTGTGTTTTTCCAAACTTCTTCCCACCCCCTCACCCACTGGTCAAGTGTCTGGGAAGCGGAGGGCACCTGAGGATATTCAGGTATTGGGCTGAACTCTTTTCCTGTGGTCACTCTGAAAGGCGTGTAGCCGGTGCTGCTGTGCACAGAATTATTGTACACCACCTCCGCAAAAGGGAGGAGATCAGTCCAGTTCGTCTGTTGGTAAGAAACGTAGCATCTAAGATATTGCTCCACCATTTTGTTAGCGGATTCTGCAGCCCCATTGGTGGCAGGATGAAAAGCAGAGGATAACCCTTGAGATGATCCAATTAATTTAAGAAAACTCCTCCAAAACTTCGCTGTGAACTGCACCCCCCTGTCCAAAATTATTCGCTTAGGGGTGCCATGCAGCCGGTAGATATGTTTCAAGAACAATTTGGTCAGTCGTTGGGCAGATGGGAGTCCTTTGCAGGCGATGAAATGAGCCTGCTTCGAAAACAAGTCTATCACAGTCCAGATGACAGTATTTCCTCTACTTTCAGGTAGGTCTACTATAAAGTCCATAGCTATTTCTTCCCATGGTTGAGAAGGGTCTGCCACAGGTTGCAGTAATCCAGGGGTTTTCCCTGGAATTCTTTTCATTGTAGCACATACAGTACAACTTTTTACATAGTTTTCCACATCCTTTTTCACTGAATGCCTCCGCCAGGCCCCAGTAGTCATTGGGAATGAGTGGTTCATCTGGTGGTGGTGAGGCAGCCATGTGCGCTCACTCATTGGGTGGCCTAAGGTGCCCTGCAACATCTGTTGAATCAATGGGGGGATTAGGCCCTATAGGTAGTCTCATGGTTCTCATTCCTTTCTCCTACCAGATAAACGGCTTCCATTTGTCTAACCAGGCTAGCCCTAGGATCACAGTCTCAGTCATTTTTGGAGCTACTAGGAAGCGAATAAACTCCCAGTGCGCACCTATTTCTAGGCGTAAGGGCTCAGTTACTTGCGTGACAAGAGTCCCTCCCATGAGGGAGCCATCGGCTTGCTCAAACCTCATGGGTTCGGAGAGCAATTTTGCTCGTATGCCCAATTTCATGGCAAAGGGTAAGCTAATAATACATCGGGTGCATCCAGAATCAATTAGCACATTTAAGTTCATTTGTACCCCCGATTTAGGGATTATAAGTTTGGCGGCTAGCGAAAAAGGCTGGATTTGTCGACTCACCATTGGGTCGTTCTCCCCTTCATCATCGCTCTCGAGAGAGGGTAGAGTGGGGAAGGATCCAGCCTTAGTCTCAGCATCCTCCTGTGTAGGGGATGCGACTTGGGCAGCCAGTTCTTGTTTGATTCAACTGGATTTTCCTCTCAGTGGCTGCTGATCAGATTTCTTCTTCGTTGCGTGTCTCGGTCTGCTCTGCTGTTGGGGGTAGGGAACTGGGCAGTTCGCTGCTCGATGTCCCTGTTGTCCGCATCGGAAGCACGCGAGCGGTGGCCCTGCAGGTGGTCTTGGTCTTTCGGTAGACTTAGTTGTTGGGGTTCTCCAGGGGGGTGGTTGTCGTCTGGGTCGTTCTGGTTTCGGTTCAATTTCAGGAGAGGGAGGCTTCTTATACCGAGAGAGCTTAACATCTAGCTTCACTGCTGTCTGGTACCACTCCTGTAGCTGATCAGGTACTTCTCGATAGATGCAGGCCTGAGAGAGGTGATTGTCTAATCCCTCTATGAAGTGATGGATTAGGGACTGCTCAGGCCACCCCTCTATTCGACCTGCTGTCTTGCGGAACTCTCGCACGTACTCCAGGGCAGGCCTGCCGGCTTGTTTTATTTTGTGGATCTGTTCTGCTGCTTTGAGGCCAATGGATGGGTCCTCAAATCGTTCTCTCATACCTAGGAGAAAAAGGTGGGGATCTTCCAGTTTGGGGCTTGCTCACTATATAAATTATTCAGCCATTCAGATGCTTCTCCCTCTAGGTTGGATGCAATAACATCGACCATGGCACCTGGGTCCGGATAGAGGTAGGCCCAGCGATTCAAGTGAGAACGCACTTGGTTCAGAAAAAAAATCAGCTTCTCTGGGTCCCCATCTAAGGTTGCTCTGAAGGGTGGTGCAAATACAGGCTGTTGCGGCCCCCACTGGGGCTGTTGCTGCTGGCCCCACCTTGGCTGCCGGTTCCACGGCTGCTGGACTCGTCTCTGCACTTGTGGCCCTCCCAGTTGCTGTTGGCCCCATCCGGTAGAACTGGTCTCTTGAATCGTTGGAGGTCTTCCACAGGTTGCTGTCTGGGCGGGGGTTGCTGCTGTCTTCTCTGCTGCTGGCCAGCGGGGGCTGGTGGTGCCCCCTGCTGCTGTAGGCCTCTCAATGGTGGCTGTGCAAGTGGGGGTTGTAGTGGTCTTCTCTGCTGTTGGACTGCAGGGGGTGGTGATGCCCTCTGCTGCTGCAGGCCCCTCAATGGCTGCTGGACAAGTGGGGGTTGTTGCTGGGCCTCCCTCATCTGTGGGCCCACTGGCTGTCGCTCTCCTGGCTTTTGCACCACCCCAAGCTGCTGCAAGGCCTCTATTAGTTGATGTAAACTCAGAGATGGCTGATCACTCATCTGTGGGGGTTGCCCAATTTCCCATTGCTGTAGGGGGCCCAGGCTGGGGTTTCCTCTCTCTGTGGGGCTGGAGGCCCTGGCAGGGGACCCCAGGGTCTGAAAGTCTGTTTGATCTGGGAGGGAGTGGCTGGGGGCCTCTCTCAATGGGATCTGCTCTTCGCTCCTCACTTCTAATTCTTCAAATCTTTTTGCCAAATATTCTAATGACCCACTGCGAGCTGCAGGTGGGTATTTCCACTCACCCGAGTCTTCTGTGACAGATGGCCGGGCAGCTCTCCACTGGTGTGGAGGATGCGATATGTAAGAATCCCTTTGTCGTGACTCATGCTCATCTGCTGGCAGGGCTGTATGGAAGCCTCCAGAGCCTCCACTCGGCTTATCCCAGTCTGACGACCAAATCAGCTCTCCTGATGGTTTTGGCTTTGCTCCCAGCTGGGGAATCTGCAAGAATTTCTTCTCCACTGGCTGGCTAGCTGTCATTCCCCTCCCTGGGGAAGCTGCTGCTGCTGTCGCTCCCCCCCCCCGGGGAAGCTGCGGCTGGGGGGGTGCTGGCCTCAGGCATTTCTTCCTCTTCCATGGTGAGATCTTCCCCAAATCTTTGTCAAACTATCCCCGTTAGTTTAGGGATAGTGATTGGGGTAAGGGACCCCTAAATGGTTTTAAAAGTTTGTGGTTTTGGGCTTGATGTCATGGTTCCGAAAAGAAGCAGCTTTTCAAAGAACTTTGAGACTTTGTTTACCTCAAAGAATCCTTTTATTGCTACATAGCTTCGGCACGTACATAATGAAGCCAAAAACTGAATCCTCCCACCCCCAATCACCCGTAACAAAGCATAACTCACTCCTTCATTTTACAGTCATCAATCACGTTCTCCAATTAGTTTGAAGTGTGAACTGTCCCTCCCTTAACTCCTCCGGTTACAGCTGACCTTGGCAATGCTGTACTGAAATATTGTTATGGTTAACTAACATACTTTCCCAGCCGCTATGCTAGCATTGTCTGCTTTAACTCTAGAAGTGATATGCAGGCTAAATAAAACATGTTTGCTTCTTCATATATGGCAAGCAAGAACATCCGATGTTAGCAGTCTTGACATCCATCTCTTTTGTGAATCCGTTCTTATTGTTTGTATACACACACACACACACACGAAAATGCACACACATACCCATCTCCTCTTCCCTCTGATAGTCCAACCTTCCATGTTTTGTCATCTCTGGGAGGGAATCTAAATATTGCTCAGAAAATATATATATACAATCGCTCAAATTCCTTTGCTGCTGAGAGCTAAGTGGTGCTGTCTTGAGTATGGATAAAATCGTCAACAAGGTCTCTTCAAGGAAAGTGATTCTGGCTACCTTGGGGAAGTGTGGGCGATACCATTTCTATGCTATAAACGCAGATACATTCTGTAATCATTTTGCTAAGACAAAGCTCACACCCCCATTGTTGTAAGAAAACCTGCAATTATTTCAGGTTTTCAGGGTATGGTCATCAAGAGATGGAGCTACCCAAATCAGTGGGGCATCTGAGTTGAGTTTTAGACAAACGAGGATATTAAATGTACAGGTAGTCCTTACTTAATGACCAGAATTGAGCCCAGCATTTGTTTTAAGTTGTTGCAGTTGTTAAGTGGGTCACCGAGTGACTTTATTTTTATGACTGGTTTTACAAGCAGATCATGTGGTCATTAAGCAAATCGATTCTCCTGAATGGACTTTTTTTTTGTCAGAAGCTAGCAAAAAATTAGCAAATTGGGGTCATATGACTGTGGGACACTGCAACCAATCGTAAATGCGACTCAGATGCCAAGCTGCCAAGAAATGTGAGCATGTGGCCACAGGGAGGAGGGTGTGTGTATACGTTAGTTGTAACTTAAGGATGGGTTGTAAGTAACTGGGGGTGGTCCATTGTAACTTCAAACAGTCCTTAAGTGACCTGTCATTAAATGAGGACTGTCTGTGCAGATAGTCCTCAACTTTTGACCACAATTGAGCCCAAAATGTCTATTGCTAAGCGGGACAATTGTTAAGTGGGTTTTGCCCCAATTTTACGATCTTTCTTGCCACAGTTCTTAACTGAATCACTGCATCATTGCTTAGTTAGTAACATGATTATAAAGTGAATCTGGCTTCCCCATTGACTTTGCTTGTCAGAAGGTCACAGAAGGTGATCACATGATCCTGGGACAATGCAACCATCATAAATATGAGCTAGTCACCAAGCATCCAAATTCTGATCACATGACCATGGGGATGCTGCAACGGTCTTAAGTGTGAAAACCGTCATAAGTCACTTTTTTCAGCACCATTTAACTTCAAAAAGTCATTAAATGAATGGTTGTAAATCAAGGATTATCTGTACAGATGAAACTAATAACCATATCTTCAGGGATTTAAGGATAGATTTAGGTGTTTGCCAGGAATGAAGAAGAAAGATGGGGTATGTGTATAAAAGTGGACAATGGAAAGCAAGACTGGATGATTGGACTATGAGCTCAGATTTCTGTGTTACAAAGGATTGCACCTTTAGAATCTGTGTTGAAAAGTAGTAGATAGTTTATACGTTTGTGGCACAAGTAGGGTTAAAGACAATGCAATGATTCATGCAAAGGTTATAGCTGTGAAAGGGGCTGCAGAGACTGCCATATACAATGAAAAAATGAGACTAAAAAATGAGAGGTTACCCACAAAATACTCACCACATTTATGAATTCTGTTATTAACAAGAAAAATTCTATTGTTAACGAGGAAGAGCTGGCTTAGGAATTCTGGGAACTGAAATCCATAGGTTGTAAAATTGCTATAGTTGTCCACCCTTGTGTTAGAATGGGTCTGAAGAGATGGCATTGTTTGGGGAAAAGGCCATTTAGAGAGCACCATCCTTTTTAAAAGATTCCCAGCATGCTTTGATTTAAGAATGGTTAATTCTATTTACCGTCCCATCTCCAAAGAAACATGGAACTATTCATTATCTTTTGATTGCCAGAATTCATTTTCACACTTGCAGAAAACTCTGTCTGGGAGTTTTTCCCACTTAGCTAAAAATGAATTGTTATCTTTGAACGTTTGTCAATCTTTGGTTGGTTTTAGATCAGCGGTTCTCAACCTGTGGGTCGCGACCCTTTTGGGGGTCGAACGACTCTTTCACAGGGGTCGCCTAAGATCATCGGAAAACACATATTTCTGATGGTCTTAGGAACCGAGACACCGCTCCGCATCCGTCTCTGCATGGCCTCCTCCGCCATTTGCAGAGAGAGAGACAGAGAGGCACTTTCGCTTCCCTTCTCTCTCTCTCTCTCTCAGGTGGACTTACCTCCTGCAAGCTCCTGATTGGCCCTGCGCCCGGATGTCCCACCCCATTGGAGAAGCGCGGCCAGGGACTTGTGGCCATGGAGCCTCCCGGGGAAACCCTGGGATCCCTGCTGGGAGTGGCCCGCTGGAGGCTCCGCTGAGCGGGCGAGCCCTCCCGCAAGCCGCGGCCCAAGGGAGACCAGCCCCTGCGATCCCCAGCCAGATCGACCATTGGACCCGCTGGCCAGGAAGGCGCGCCAGAGTCCAGGCTGCCGGGAAGGAAGAAGGAGATTCAGCAAAGGTAAGAGAGGAGCCGCCTCCTGGGGCCCAGCGCTGGCGGCGGCTTCCTTGCCCTCCTCTTCCTCCTCCCCTTCCTCCTGCTGCCCCAAGGCGGCTCGAGCAGGCGCCGAGGCAAAAGGGGTTCCTGAGGGGGAGCAGCCGGGCTGGCAGAGGGGCTGGCAGGGGCCACGCGGCACCAGCCCCCACCGTGGCTCCATCGGATGGGCGGAGGGTGAGGCTGGGCAGCACGTAGTCCAGGTTGGGGCGGTGGCGGCAGTTTTCTCGCCCTTCTCCTCCCCTTCTTCCTCCTGCTGCCAAGGCAGCTCGGGCGGGCTCTGGGGAAAGAAGGGTGCCTGGGGGGGAGCAGCCAGGCTGGCGGAGGGGCTGGTGGGCCACGCGGCACCAGCCCTCACCACAGCTCCATTGATGGAGGACGAGGCCGGGCAATGCGGAGTCCCAGCGGGGGCGGCGGCTGGGTCGGGGGTGGCAGGGACCCCCAACGATGCAGCTGTGGCCGCCGGAGCCGCTGCCTCCCATCCTGCTCCCCCTCCCCGCCCATTCGGCTGAGGACGCGGCGGGGGTGGCAGCCGGGCCAGGGGCGGCAGCTGGGAACTCTGACGATGCTGCCATGCTGCCGCCACTGCCGCCAAAGCCGCTGCCTCCCGTCCTGCTCCCTTTCCCCGCCCGTTCGGCTGAGGACGCGGCAGGGGCGGCAGCTGAGCCAGGGGCGGCGGCGGGAAACTCCGACGATGCTTCCGTGCTGCCGCCGCCGCTGCCAAATCCGCTGCCTCCCATCCTGCTCCCCCTCCCTGCCCGTTCGGCTGAGGACGCGGTGGGGGCGGCGGCCAGGAACCCCGACGATGCTGCCGTAAGAGAGAGAGAGAAAGAGAGAGAAGAAAGAGAGCGAAACAGAGGAAAAGAGAGAGGAAAGAGAGAGAGAAAGAGAAAGAGAGATGAAAGAGAGACAAAGAGAAATGGAGGAAACAGAGAAAGAGAGAGAGAGAAAGAAAGAGGAGAAAGAGAAAGAGAAAGAGAGAGAAACAGGAAAAGAGAGAGGAAAGAGAGAAAGAGAAAAAGAGAAGAAAGAGAGAGAGAAGAAAGAAAAAGAGAGGAAAGAGAGAAAGAGAGAGAGGAAAGAGAGAGAGAAAGAGGGAGAGGAATGGCACTTCTCCAACCAGGCTGGGGGAGCCGGCGGAGCGGCCTTCCTGCCCCCCCTCCCCAGCCAGCTGGATGGGGGGTTGGGGGTCACCACAACATGAGGAACTGTATTAAAGGGTCGTGGCATTAAGAAGGTTGAGAACCACTGTTTTAAATGGTTTATCTCCAAATCTTTCTGGGAGACACAGCCTTTCTATTTTCTACATAGTTAAAATATTCAATATAATATTAATGCTGCATACAAATGCACCAGACCTGCTGTGAGCTAAGAAAAAAAAGGAAACATTCTTCTCTGAACAAGATAGGAGCCAAAAACTTTATATTTATTAATTTTCCATCACAAAAGGACTGAAATTGGGCCAGGAAAAGTTATAAATACAGCAGTTAAAATACAAGTTGGCAGGGAGGAAGATAGAAACATTTCCCCCCCTTGTGGTAGAGTATAATTTAGGCAAGGTTTTAAGAAAACATAAAAGAAAGAGGGCAGCTTTGGATTTTCAGATCTGGCCCTCTAATGGGATAATGCAACTTCATTAAATATTAGGAAAAGCAAGTTCCTTTTTGATCAGAGGAAGGACACCCAAATTTGTTAATTTGTAAAAGATACAAAGAAACTGGATTCACTCTGATGAGCATAAATCTATCTATAAATCAGATATACACATTTTATGAAGTTGGATAGTATTATTATCTTGCAAGTCCGAAAGAAACAGTTCATGCATGTGTAGATATAACCATTCTAACTGTTTAAGCCGGTTTTAGAATATAAGTATATGTAGTTTAGTCAGCTTTGAGGTAGCAAGATCTACTGTGCAAAATGGTTGTGCTGCTTTGTCTGCTTTCTTCCTTTGTTCTTCTCCATGGCTCTGCTGGCAAAGAAGAGTGAAGAGGAGGAAAACTATTCATTTTCATCTATACTAGGGAGTCAATACTCCTACTAGGAGGTAAAAAACAAGGCCTCGTCACTTTTCAATTTGTAACGGATTCTTCCATTAAGCTGGTTCGGGCAGGTAAGCTGGCCAATTGGGAAGTAGTTTGCAAAGAACAAACACAGACAATGACAAGTAGATCTTCCAATGAAAAACACTGGGGCTAACCTGGTTATCTCCGAGACCGCCTTCTGCCTCAGATTACCTCTCATCGGCCGATACGCTCCCACAGAGAGGGTCTCCTCAGGGTGCCGTCAGCCAGACAGTGCCGGCTGGCGACCCCCAGGGGGAGGGCCTTCTCGGTTGGAGCTCCCACCCTATGGAACGAACTACCCCCAGAGATCCGGGTGATCCCGGATCTCCCCTCCTTCCGCCGCGCCCTCAAGACATGGCTATTTAAGTTGGCAGGACTGGCCTAAGGGTTATTTTTAGCTTGGTTTTATAATAATTTTTTTAAAAAATAATAATGGCCTAATAATATTTCATTTTAATTAACATTTTAACTTTAGTATTTTTGTATTTATGTATTTGTTTTTAAAAAGGCTATAAGCCGCCCTGAGTCCACAGGGAGAAGGGCGGGGTAGAAATATAAATAATAAATAAATAAATAAATAAATAAATAAATAAATAAATAAATAAATAAATAAATAAATAAATAAATAAATAAATAAATAAATAAATAAATAAATAAATAAATAAATAACTTCCCTGTCAGAAGAAAATGGCTGAAGGACACTTAGGATATTTCTCTTCTACCACAGAATTATATGGATCCAAAATAAGGACGGCCAGATAAGAAGACTTTTCAAATGAGAAAATGATAGGTCAGGCAATGTTTTAGGCTCTCTTTCCCCCACAGCCAAATGCTGAGGACCTGATGCAGCATTTCCCACCAGAAAATCAGGCCTGGTGCATTGACAGGTTCATTGAGACACCACCTTCTTCTGTGGAACAAGAAGAATCAGAGCGAAAGAGTCTGCACTGATGTTTGCATGTTCTGGGAGTTCTCATCTGCACACCGGTGCTGTACATGGACTGAGCCGCCGCCGATGTGCTGGAAATCCACCGCAAAAAGGCCAAACAGCAGGAAGAGGTCCATGGCCATGGCCCATTCACAGTAGGCCGCCTCAGAGTGTAGTTGCAGGGGAAAAAGAGCAACTGCTGAAATTGAAAAGTCAAGGCATCGTAATTTCCAGCTAGTGGAGCCAAATTCACAACAGAGTTGGAGAGGGAGAGATACATTCCAGGGATGGCTTCAGTTTGATGGGAAGTGGAGGAGGATGGTCGTCCCAAAGGTACTTTTTTTCAACAAGCAACTGGACTTTCTTGTTGTTTCTTTGTTTCGCTTCTCGTCCAAGAAGCTTCTTCAGCTCTGACTGGATGGTGGGGAATGGAAGGATTTATACTCCTTTCAGACAGCTGGTCATTTGCATTCGTTTAGAGAGCCGTTGAGGCCATTTGGAGGTTTATCTGTGTCTTCAAGATCAACTGAGTGGTGCAAATGGATGTGGAGCCTTCTTGCAACTGCTGAAAGTGACTGTGTTGTAGGCTGGAGATAGATGATGTTGTATCCCTCCCCCTCTGTTGAGAGAGGGCTGTTCTATGACGACAGAACTGAACAAGCTTCTCGAATGAGAAGCGTAATGTCTTCAAGGAAAAACAGAAAGTCCAGTTGCCTTTTGAAAAAAGCACCTTTGGGACATTCCCTAAGGATCTGGAGACTTCTCTGATCTTGCAACGCTCCCTAAAACATCTTCAGAGAAAATCTCATGAGGCTCATGCCTCTTCCAAATGAATGTTAGGGCAATAGTAACAAGGATTCTACTTCTCCTGTCCCTTCAACCCTAAAGACTGCTAGCTCCACCTCCGCCATCTCTTTCTGCACACCCCTATTCCAGAACTGAAATTCCTCCCCACCCACCCACCCACCCCATGCTCCAGCTGTGCCAATCTCTTATTCAGGATACTGGAAATAAACAAGGCAGAACCACAAAAGCTAAGAAAGAACCGGAGTGGTCTGATCCAGATCCCTCCATGTTTGGTTTCACTTGGTTGGTCAGAAAAGTCTGGATCCAGAAGTAAAGGATGCCAATCACAAAAGCCAAGAAGGCACCCGTCACATGGACTTCCAGTTGGTTATATTGCTGAAAAAGAGGGAAAGACAGAAGGGTCATTCCATGTCCTTAAATATAGAGGAAGAACATAATAGGTAGAGCATAATTATTTATATAGATTGTGCAATCAAATACAGGTAGTCCTCGGCTTATGATCACAATTGAGCCTAACATTTCTGTGGTTGAACGAGACATCTGTTAAGTGAGTTTTGCCCCATTTTACAACCTTTCTTTCCAGGTGTCAAGTGTCAATGCTGCTAATATTGAATATTCTTGCTTTGACAAAATATGGAGAACTGTCTGGTACTTTTAGAGTTAATTCAGATGAGAATGAGAGAGGAGAGAAAAGCGCGTGGAAGGGAACAGAAGTGAATCTTTGCCCTCCAGGTTAATTGGAAGATGTGAATCATGACCCCAAAATAGGGGAGGGGAAATGCCTGGAATGTTATGTGCAAAGGAAAGGAAATTCAGATCTTGGCATTCTCCATGCCGTGCTGACACTCCTTTACACTAATAAAGGCTTTTTAGGTAAAAAAAAATGCCTGAAAGTTCTTTGAAGTGTTTCATTAGTCAGACACATGACATCATGCCAAGATCTACACATTTTTTAAACCAATTAAGGGGTTCCGGACCCCGGTCACTATTCCTAAACTAAAGGGATAGACTGATAAAGATTCGGGGAAGATCTCATTATGGAAGGAGAAAGATGGCTTGAGGCCAGCACCTCGGCAGCAGCAGCTTCCCCAGGGAGGGGAACGACAGCAGCAGCAGCTTCCCCAGGGAGTGGAGCGGCAGCCAGCCAGCCGGGGGAGAAAGAACTCTGGCAGATCTCCCAGCTGGGAGCAAAGACTTCAAAAGCAGAATGGAGAGATAACAAAGTTTTGGGTGAGTCACTGGAAAGATTTCAAAACCCAGAGGTGAAAAGCAGAAATCAATTCCTGGAGAGAGGAGCCTATACCCCTCCCATTGCACATCAGAAAGCCTTTCAGACCCTGTCTTCCCCTGCCAGGGACCCCAACCCTGAAGAGAGAGGGAAATCCAGTCTGATGCATCTGCAGCAATGGGGAGATTGGGTCCCCCAGCAGATGGATGGTCAGCAATCTCTGAGCTTGCCACAGCTAATAGAGGCCTTGCAACAGCTTGGGGTGGTGCAGAAGCCAGGAGATCAGCAGCTGGTGGGAGACCGACCACAGCAGGGAGATTGGCCACAGCCCCTGAACGTGCAACCTCTGGGCATAAATCTGCAGCCAGGATGGGGCCAGCAGCAACAGCCACAGTGGGGGCACCAACAGCCTATAATTGCACCACTTTTCAGAGCAACCTTCGATGGGGACCCAGAGAAGCTGGTTTTTTTCCTCAACCAAGTGCGTTCTCATTTGAATTGCTGGGCCTATCTCTACCCGGACCCGGGGGCCATTGTCAATGTGATTGCGTCCAGCCTAGAGGGAGAAGCATCCGAATGGCTGAACAATTTATATAATGAGCAAGCCCCTGAATTGGAGGACCCCCACCTCTTCCTCCTAGGGCTGAGAGAAAGATTTGAGGACCCATCTATTGGTCTTAAAGCAAGAGAACAAATCCACAAAATAAAACAAGCCGGCAGGCCTGCCCTGGAGTACGTGTGGGAATTTTGCAAGATAGCAGGTCGAATAGAGGGGTGGCCTGAACAATCCCTAATCCATCACTTCATTGAGGGATTAGACGATCATCTCTCTCAGGCCTGCATCTATCGAGCCGTACCTGATCAGCTGCAAGAATGGTACCAGGCAGCAGTGAAGCTAGACGTTCAGCTCGCCCGCTATAAGAAGCCTCCCCCACCTGAATCCGAGCAGCCGCCAGAGCAACCCGGACAGCAATCACCCCCATGAAAACCTCCAACTACTGCGATGGCTGAGAGACCCAGACCATCTGCAGGCCCTCTTGTCACACAATTAACTGAGCCCTTACACCTAGAAATAGGTGCGCAAAGGGAGTTTATTCGCTTCCTAGTGGCTCCAAAAATGACTGAGACTGTGATCCTAGGGCTAGCCTTGTTGGACAAATGGAAGCCATTTATCTGGTGGGAGAAAGGAATGAGAACTGTGAGACTACCTATAGGGCCTAAACCTCCCGCTGATTCAACCAATGTTGCAGGACACCTTAGGCCACCAAATGAGCGAGTGCACATGGCTGCCTCACCACCGCCGAGTGAACCACTCATCCCCAATGAATACTGGGACCTGGCAGAGGCATTTAGTGAAAAAGAATGCAATGCCCTGCCCCCTCACAGACCCAATGCCTGCTCCATCGAACTGGTGCCAGGAGCCAAACTCCCACACCCGAGAATGTATGCTATGTCCCCCCTCGAAATGAAGGAGATGCAGCGATACGTGAACAAAAACCTAGTAAGGGGGTTCATCGAATGGGCCAAATCTACTGTGGGAGCCCCTGTGTTGTTCAAAGAGGAAAAAAAGATGGATCTCTTCGTCTCTGTGTAGACTATAAGGGTCTCAACGCTGTGAGTGTGGAAAATAAATATCCCCTCCCCCTCCTAAAGGACTTATTAACCCATCTGGCTAAAGGGAGTGTCTTCACTAAATTAGACCTGAGAGAGGCATATTACTGGGTGAGAATAAAAGAGGGAGACGAGTGGAAAACTGCCTTCAACTGTCCTATGGGGAGCTATCAGTTCAAAGTCATGCCATTTGGACTACAGGGGGCCCCAGCCGTATTTATGCAGTTGATTAATGAGGTCCTACATGATCACTTGTACAAAGGGGTTTTGGTGTATCTTGATGATATCCTGATATACAGCACGAATAT
>NW_015390589.1:37382-39538 GCF_001527695.2 Protobothrops mucrosquamatus | reverse complement strand
CAGTTCAAAGTCATGCCATTTGGACTACAGGGGGCCCCAGCCGTATTTATGCAGTTGATTAATGAGGTCCTACATGATCACTTGTACAAAGGGGTTTTGGTGTATCTTGATGATATCCTGATATACAGCACGAATATGACTGATCACATAAAGCTGGTGAGAGAAGTGTTAAAGAAACTATTGGATGCCAAGCTTTATGTCAAATTGTCGAAATGTGAATTTCACCAGACCCGATTAGATTATCTTGGCTACAGAATTTCCAACGAGGGTATTGAAATGGATCCAGCCAAGGTGAAAGCTATAATCGAATGGCAGCCCCCAAAGACTCGCAAACAGCTCCAGAGCTTTCTGGGTTTTGCCAACTTTTATCGTCAATTCATCCCCTTTTTTGCCGAGATTGCCCTACCCCTTACAGAACTACTCAAAACAGGCAAAGGAGGAGGGAAGCCATGACCGGGCCAAACACTAGCATGGACGATGGGCTGTCAAACAGCTTTTGAGAATTTAAAGAGACTATTTGCTGCTGAACCAGTCCTAAAGCACCCCTGCCCAGGGGAGCCCTTTGTGATTCAAGCCAATGCCAGCGATGTGGTAGTTGGAGCTGTGTTACTACAAAAGAACAAAAGTGGGGTCCTGCAACCCTGCGCCTACACCTCTAAGAAATTTACTGAAAGCGAGCAGAGATGGGCAGTCTGGGAGAAAGAGGCCTTCGCGATAGGTGGGCGCTATTAAACTGGCGACACTATCTAGAAGGGAGCAAGGTGCCATTTGAAGTATGGACAGATCACAAAAATCTAGAAGCACTGAAAACTCCCCTCAAATTGTCCCCAAAGCAAGTGCGGTGGGCACAGTACTTTAACCGCTTCAACTTCACTCTAAAGTACATACCAGGAGGAAAAAACTTCCTAGCTGATGCGCTATCCCGGTTACCCCAATACAAAAGCGAACAGGAGGAAGTTAACAAGGCAATTATCCCCAATCCACAAACTGCCGCTCAACTTACGCCTCGCAGGGTCCCCAATCCTGATGACCCTGGGGTAAAGAAAATAAAACAAGCGCTCCTCACCGATCAATGGTTCAAAGATAATCAAACCTCCCTAACGTGCAGGGATGGCTTGGCTTACAAAGGGGGGAAACTATATTTGCACAAAGCCCTCCATCTTAATGCTCTCAAACACAGCCATGATGTAAAACAGGCTGGACACTTTGGATATTTGAAAACCCTACACCTCACCCGCCGGCAATTTTGGTGGCCGGGGCTGAAAAGGGATGTGGAAAACTATGTAAAAAGTTGTACTGTATGTGCCACAATGAAAAGAATCCCAGGGAAAACCCATGGGTTACTGCAACCGGTGGCAGACCCTTCTCAACCATGGGAAGAAATAGCTATGGACTTTATAGTAGACCTACCTGAAAGTAGAGGAAATACTGTCATCAGGACTGTGATAGACAGTTGTAAGTCAAGAACATTGGAAAAGTGCTGCTTCCCAGCTTCAGATGCTAGAATTGTCCCAGAGAGAAGAACTTCTAATAGCTTTTGTGCTAATTTAAAAGAAAGGATCTCAGTAATGAGAACCCATTTGGTGCAGGGATTAAAGTGCTGGATTAGAAGCGAGGAGATTGTGAGTCCTTCTTAGGCAGGAAAGTTGGCTGAGGGACTTTGGCCCAATCACACTCTCTCAGTCCAAGTCACCTCATGGCATTGTTATCATGGGAATTATAGGACAAGGAATCACTGTGTATGTCACACCTTGACCTGGACAAAATAAAGGTGGGATAAAAAAAATAATGCATCAATTAAATAAAAATAATTTGCTCTCTTCTGAGTACTGACCTCTGGCACTGGGCAGGAGAATGGTGCTGTTGTATGGGCAGTCCTTGACTTATAACCATTCATTTAGCGACTGTTTGAAATTACAACAATACTGAAAACAAGTAATAATAATAATAATAATAGTAAAGTTGGAAGGGACCTTGGAGGTCATCTAGTCCAACCCCCTGCTCAGGCAGGAAACCCTATACCATTTCAGACAAATGGCTGTCCAGTCTCTTCTTAAAAACTTCCAGTGTTGGAGCATTCACCGCTTCTGGAGGCAGGTTGTTCCACTGGTTAATTGTTCTGTCAGGAAGTTTCTCCTTAGTTCTAGGTTGCTTCT
>NW_015390589.1:33468-37077 GCF_001527695.2 Protobothrops mucrosquamatus | reverse complement strand
AGGTCATCTAGTCCAACCCCCTGCTCAGGCAGGAAACCCTATACCATTTCAGACAAATGGCTGTCCAGTCTCTTCTTAAAAACTTCCAGTGTTGGAGCATTCACCGCTTCTGGAGGCAGGTTGTTCCACTGGTTAATTGTTCTGTCAGGAAGTTTCTCCTTAGTTCTAGGTTGCTTCTCTCCTTGATTAGTTTCCATCCATTGCTTCTTGTCCTGCCTTCAGGCACTTTGAATAATAGCTTGATTTCCTCTTCTTTGTGGCAGCCCCTGAGATACTGGAACACTGCTATCATGTCCCCCCTCGTCCTTCTCTTCATTAAACTAGACATACCCAGTTCCAGCAGCCATTCCTTATATGCTTTAGCCTCCAGTCCCCTAATCATCTTTGTTGCTCTTCTCTGTACTCTTTCTAGAGTCTCAACATCTTTTTTACATTGCGGTGACCAAAACTGGATGCAGTATTCCAAGTGTGGCCTTATCAAGGCATTGTATAGTGGTATTAACACTTCACGTGATCTTGATTCTATCCCTCTGTTAATGCAGCCTAGCACTGTGTTGGCCTTTTTGGCAGCTGCAGCACACTGCTGGCTCATATTTAGGTGATTGTCCACTAGGACTCCGAGGTCCCTCTCACAGTTACTACTATTGAGCAAGGTACCCCCTATACTATACCTGTACATTTGGCTTTTCTTGCCTAAATATAGAACCTTGCTTTTTTCACCATTGAATTTCATTTTGTTAGATAGTGCCCAGTGTTCAAGTCTGTCCAGATCCTTCTGTATCTTAAGCCTGTCTTCTGGAGTGTTGGCTATTCCTGCCAGCTTGGTGTCATCTACAAATCTGATGATTTCCCCATCTATCCCCTCGTCCAAATCGTTGATGAAGATGTTGAAGAGTACTGGGCCCAGAACAGAGCCCTGGGGCACCCCACTACACACTTCCCTCCATGTAGATGTGGTTCCATTGAGGACCACATGCTGAGTACGGCCGGTCAGCCAGCTACGGATCCATCTGGTGGTGATGCTGTCTAACCCACATTTTTCTATCTTATCAAATAGTAGGTTGTGATCTACTTTATCAAATGCCTTACTGAAGTCCAAGTAAATTATATCCACAGCATTCTAAGCTTCTACAGGATGCTAAAGAAAGAGGAAGTGTGTGGTTGCTAGATCATAGATTATATTATGATGCTTGTTGTTTGATATAGTTAAAAGATTGGATAACTTTGACAAGTTGAAGGTTTGAGATTTAGGTGGCATGCTTAGTTATAGTATGATAAAGTAAAAGTTAACCCTGGCTTTAAGAATCATATTATTAGGACTTCCGGTTTTGGGTTGCAGTGGGTGCAGGCACACGAAGAGATTTCTCTCTTCGTTACCTGCTTTTCCTCTGCCAGTAGACCCTTAATCGGGTCGAAAAGTCACCCTGGAAGGGTGACTACTGATGAGGAGGACTCTCGTTGATTGCGGGGGGAGGAGGCAGCTCCTTCCACGGTCCGAGGTAGCTCCTCAGGGCTGATGGAGAAAAGATCGGCCAGTAACATGGCCGATCATTTAGCTGCTCCAGCCGAAAGTCAAAAGAACATCTAAGCGTTAAGAAACCATCGTGGATGATCCCGGTGAGACTTTTCCCTCTCTCTCTTTGCCTAACTACTCTCCTGTTAAAAGCCTTTTGGAATTACTTCCCTGCTTTGAAAGAGCTACCTTTGTTTATCTGGGGAAAAGAGCTTTCCATAACAAAGGAAAAAACTTCTTATTGACTATTTTTATTTTTGGTTACTTGGGGGCCCTGGAAAAATCCTTATCACAAAACGTTATTATTATATCTTCTAAGCTGGAGAATATTGTTTTCCTATGTCTTGGACTTATTTTTTTAAAGGGATAAATCTTTATTGTTTGGGGGGAAAAAAACCAACTCTATGAGAAGCCGGAAAAGAGATTCTACAGCTCTTTGACTTTGCTAATCTCATTCTTGGTGTCTAGAAGAGACTTTCATAGTTTACTGAGGACATCTTGTGGAGAAATTTAAAACTGCAACTGCTTCTTGTTTTCTTTGGTCCAACAGCTGTTATTGGTGGGGGTGGATACTGACTAAATGTTTTGGAATATAGCCTCCACTAAAAGATAACAGGATTGGATTTAGTTACTACTGAAATGGAGAAACCATATTCACAACTCAACTGTAAACTCATATTGGAAAAAAATTATGAAGCTACTGAGGAAATATGTTCCCAGATAAGAGAGAGAACTGCAGAAATAATAAACAGAAATTCTACTGTGAACTTACAAACTGACCTTCAGACTCTATTTGATCATTCTACAGACCAAAAAGCAATAGAAGAGGAATTAATTTACATACAACCTATGGAGACTTTGGATGACCAAAAAATGATTGTAACTAAACTATCTACAATTGCAATACTAACAAAAATGGACTTGAAATTACAACTGTTGGATCCATCTGGTGGTGATGCTGTCTACCCCACATTTTTCTATCTTGTCAAGTAGTAGGTTGTGATCTACTTTATCAAAGTGATGTACAACTAATCCTCACATTCACAACCATTGCAGCATCCCCACAGTCACCTGATCAAAATTTGGGCATTTGGCAATTGGGATGTATTTACAAGGATTACAGGGTCCCGTGGTCATGTGATCGCTATCTGCAGCCTTCCCAGTCGGCTTCTGACAAGCAAAATCAATGGGGCAAACCGGATTGACTTAATAAACATATGATTCACTTAACAACTGCAGCAATTCACCTAGCGGCCATGGGGGGGGGAGATCATGAAATCAGCCACAACTCACTTCACTTGCTTAGCAATGGAAATTCTGGTCCCAACTGTGGTCATAAGCCAAGGACTACCTATAACAGGGGTCCTCAACCTTGGCAACTTTAAGACTTGTGGACTTCAAAGCTGGCTGAGGAATTCTGGGAGTTGAAGTCCACAAGTCTTAAAGTTGCCAAGTTTGAAGACCCCTGGCCTATAACTTGTCAGCCCCTATCCCAAGTATTGGAATGATTCCAAGTGGAAAACAGCAACATGAACTGGGGGGGGAGGGATGCTACTGATGCTATTTCTTCTGCTCTGCAACCAAGTTAGATGGTTTCCAGAGCTTTGAATTAAGCTGTGGGATAGTGGGAATCAATATAGATCAGCTTCAAAGAGTGGAGGGATTTTTTAGGTTTAGGATTGAAACTATGTGACAGTGTAGAAGAACGCTGACTTTCTGTCTATGGAGTTTCTGTCTATGATTTCTGTCTAGATTCCTGTCTATGGGGATTCCCTGGCTTTCTCTTCCCCGTGCTCTGGTCTTTCTATATCTCGGTGGTAGCTTACCTGGAAATTCCCCACTAATGATGCACCAAAGGCGCAAAGTAGACCTAAAATAAGTCCAACTAAATTCAGACAGGAATGACAGCCATAATCTCGGACTTGTTGGTACTTTAGAAAGCAAATCACCACACCTGAAAATAACAGTGGGATAAATTTCTATTATTTTGTTGGCCAGATAGATTTATAGTGTAATATGCTGATCCACTGTTGTTAAATACATCCCCAAAAGAATCTGCTGCTCTTTACATAGGCCAGTATATCTCCCTCCCTCCC
>NW_015390589.1:28623-33169 GCF_001527695.2 Protobothrops mucrosquamatus | reverse complement strand
ATTTCATTAGAAAAACAAACACATAACAAGCCTACTCAGTAAGTATTCAGAAATAATCGGCGGTCCCCCCCCTGCATCCACACTCCCTCAACCTTCCTACCTACTTCCCTCTTCCTTCCTCCCCCTCTTAACCACAACCTCTCCTCTTTCCTCCTTTCCAACTATCCTACACGTCCCATCACCTTCTTTTCCACCACCTTGGATGCAGTTTAGGGGTACTAGCCGATCATCTCCTCTTCTTAAAGACAAACAACTTTTCTTAACCATCGGTCCACCTTATCCTAAATCCCCAGGTTTTTGGTTGCTTACCTTTTTGCCCTTTTTGATTTAGGACAGCTATCCCAGTCATGGCAATTTCCAGGTATGTGGACTTCAACTCCCAGAATTCCACAGCCAGCATAGCCACTGAGGAGAATTTGGGGAGTTGAAATTCATACCGGAAATTGCTAAGGTTGGGAAAGACTATCCTAAATCATAAAAAGCAAAAATATAAGCAGGCAAACAACTTGGAGAGGGTGTTCTATAAAATCGGGGCAACTACAAAAAAGTCCTTCATCTTTACCAGGGATAACCTGGTCTTTACAAATTGAGGGAGAAGAAAATTAGAATGGAACATGATTTGTGGGCTGGTGAGGTAAGTTTTCCTGCCAAAATACCTGAATTTGGAAAAACAAATTCCGTACCTGATATATGGAAATGCTTCTGTGATGTTGACGGAGCCATTTGTAACTGCCATGGCAAATCTGAAGAAATGGGAACCTGGTGAGACAACTAGAACAGTCTTATTGAAGCTGAGTTTGTTATTCCTAGTTAACTTAGACAATGTATTGCAGGCCCATCCACGGGAGTGTCAAAATATGCAAGCGATGGGTGTGACATCCCCACGGAAGGCCGTTATCCTCAACATGCACTTACTAAAGTAGGCAGGGTTTCATTGTGATGCTATGGCTGCCATCTTCTCCCAGTACATGTTACTGGAACATAAGGCACATTAGACCAGTGCACACCTTAATAGTGTTTTTTTGGACTGTGTGTGTGAACAGAGCAGCTTGTTCCACATGAAACTTTTATTTATTTATTTATTTATTTAATTAATTTTTATCCCGCCCTTCTCCTTACGGACTCAGGGTGGCTGACAGCCTTGTAAAACAGATACTACAATAAAAATACCCAGTTTAAAACCTAATTAAAAAGAAATATTTACTGTGGCCTATGTCAATTAAAATTACTCTTAAAACCCCACTAAAAATTCCCCTAGGCCAATCCCGCTTGTTGGAAGAGCCATGTCTTAAGGGCGCGGCGGAAGGAGGGGAGATCCGGGATCACCCGNCCCTCCCTCCTTCCTTCCTTCCTTCCTTCCTTCCTTCCTTCCTTCCTTCCTTCCTTCCTTCCTTTCCTTCCTTCCTTCCTTCCTTCCTTCCCTACCCAATGGTAAGTGACCCACATTCCTTGAAAGACAACAGAGAAGAAGTAATTGTAACAGTGCTTGAACAGATTATGCTGGTTGGTTCAGACGTTGTGCCAAGCCATGGTTTGTTTGAACACGGTTCACTGAAAAAAATCACCTTCAATTGAAGAAGCTTCTCGGATGAGAAACGAAACATCTTCAAAGAAAAACAAGAAAGTCCAGTTGGCTCATGAAAAAGCATCTTTGGGGTCCCCTTTGGTTGGTTTGTTCAACACTTAAGCATGGTAAGAAACTCACTCAAGAAACCCCAACAACTGGAAATAGAGCCTCTTGTAGACAGTATAGAAGAGCTGTGCTTAGTTTATCATAGCAAAAATGTAGGAGTCAGATAGCATCTTTTCTGAGTAACAAATTGTATTAAAAGGCATAAACTTTCCAGAGCTGCAGCTGAGCTAATGCCTTTTAATTACATCTGTTGCTCAGAAAAGGTGATGCCAAACTTTTAATTTTTTTTTAATATAGAAAGAATTTGCTGAGCATTTTATGATTTCAAAGCTAGTAGGTTATGGTGAGTCCCTGGTTGTATCCAAGAATCCCAAAGTTACATAGATCTCATGTAAAACATTGATTAAAAACGGTTTAAGTATGCCTACATCTACCATGTTTACCTGAAAGTAAGACCTACCCCGAAAGTAAGACCTAGCTTGGTTTTTGGGGGTGGGCCTAATATAAGCCCTACCCGAAAAATAAGCCCTAGTTTTGGGGCAAGGTGCACACCTAGAAATCAAGCTAAGGCGGGGGTGGGGGGTGCAGCTGCCCCACGTGCCCTGCACCCGCTTACCTTACTGGTAGGACCGCCAAAGCCAGGTGTCCCACGCCCCGAAACTTGTTGCACCATGTGGCTTGTCACACCGGTGCCACCACTTGCGCCAGGAGGCCGCATGGCGCTTTGGGCCATAGCTACCAGCCCAAAGCATTTTGCGGCCTTCTGCTGCAAGCGGTGGCAATGGCCTGAAATACCGTGAGGATTCCTGCTGCGAGTGGCAGCAACAGTGTGAAGCACCATTCGGCCTCCTGCCATGAGCAGTGGCAACGGCGCAATGCGCCACGTCCAGCCATAGTGGCGGCAAGCGACCGCTGAAGAAATCATGCTGTGGCGCAACAGGTGTTGGTGTGTGGGAGGCCTGGCTGCAGTGATCCTAACGCCCCGAAAATAAGACCTAGTGCCTCTTTTGGAGGCAAAAATAATATAAGACCAGGTCTTATTTTCGTGGAAACACAGTATAGAGACTCCAGCGGAGAATTACTTTACAACTGATAAGGATGCAAGATAAGAAAGGAGACTCAAGTACCAACCAAAGTGTGAGGTCCCTACAATAACTTTCTTTGAAATGCAACAGGGCAGTTTTGATATAACAGAAGTGCCGAGACTACTTGTTATTCTAACAAGTTGACCCTGCACTTAACTGCAGAAAGAGGAGAGATAAAGAAACAGTCATTATTGGTATCCTTGGATCTGCTGCCTTTCACTAAAGATATACATTCTACTGGTATTAACACTTCATTGAAAACATTGGCCCAACTAAAAGAATGCTACAATCAATTGAACTAAAGAACACATTTATCAACCACAATGTCTGGATTCACCCAGCGTGCTAAGCCATAACTCTGTGTGAAGCCTGAGGACTGGGCAACATGTTCAGTATTGTAAAATACTTGAGTATTTCTTTAAAAACGAGCTCTACAGAAAGAATCAATATGAAGAAAAACAGTTTTAACAAGTCACCATGCTTTCTTCTGAAAGGGGTGATGGGTCATCAGGATCCCCAAATTCAGGAGTGTCCATTGTAAGAGAAGGCACATTGAGCTTGCTTATCTAACGGATTGATGCATTAAGCTATTAACTACATGGTCTTGTAGCATTTATAGGATGGGGAATAGATGGAGAGAAATACCTTACCTAAAAAGGCTCCAAGATTAAGAATTTGTCCAAACACACAACTCTGGGGTGGATAAGCACCGCACGTGCTGAGAAACGAGAAATTAGGAAATTTCACATAACTAGATGCAATTTTAGAAGCTGCAGCTATTTTACTTGTTGCTTCAGAAGTCCCCATCCCAAGATATCATATTCAAAGAGACCAAAAACTGCCTTTCCACAGGCTGGTGGTTATATGTTGTATTAGGTTATAATTCTCATTAGCTTACTCCTGCGGCAAAGCTTGATTTAAAAAAACAACAACAATCCAATACTTGACTTTTCTAGTATGTATTTGGGTGAAGAAATGTTTTCTGTGTAAAAGAAAATTGACACAGTCTATAGCTTAGGCTAGGGGTCTCCAAACTTGGCAAATTTAAGACTTGTGGACTTCAACTCCCAGAATTCCCCAGCCCAACTTGCCAGGTTTGGAGACCCCTAGCTTAGGCTATACATCATGAATGCCCCCTTTTATCCGATGGCCCTGTTTGCCCTCCCTCCCTCCCTCCTGCATCTTTTGAGGTGTTGATATTTTCTACTCCATCTCTGCAATTTTCCCAAGATCAAATGTAAGTGTAAAAGTCAATTGCATTTAGACTAGATTTACCAGATTCTTAAGCAAATTTGGATGAGCAAGGTGATTAACATACATGCCATAACACAACTGGCACATGTGATTTTTTTTCACACATATTAATAACAATAAAGTAGAGGTAGTCCTTGACTTACAACAATTTGTTTAGTGACTGTTTGAAGTTACAACAGCACTGAAAAAGGGACATGACCAGTCGTCAACTTATGACCATCAGAGAATCCCCTAGGTCAGGTCACCTTGCTTAGCAATGGAAATTTTGATCCCAAGTGTGGCCATAAGTCAAGGATGACCTGTATTGTTTGTTCTTGGAGGTGAAACCTTCTTCCACCTTACCCAAAAACTTTTCTTTTTTTTTTTTTTACAAATTTTTTATTAATTTTTCAAATAAACATATAAACAAATAATACAAATATGGTGCATTTCATTAGAAAAACAAACACATAACAAGCCTACTCAGTAAGTATTCAGAAATAATCGGCGGTCCCCCCCCTGCATCCACACTCCCTCAACCTTCCTACCTACTTCCCTCTTCCTTCCTCCCCCTCTTAACCACAACCTCTCCTCT
>NW_015390589.1:9744-26668 GCF_001527695.2 Protobothrops mucrosquamatus | reverse complement strand
CCCACTCCTAACCCACCCAAACGTCGCAGCATGATACCGTGGTCCACGGTATCAAAAGCCGCTGAGAGGTCCAAAAGAACAAGGACAGAGGAATGACCCCTGTCCCGGGCCCTCCAGAGATCATTTACCAACGTGACCAATGCCGTTTCCGTGCTGTATCCCGGCCTGAAGCCCGACTGGAGCGGGTCCAGATAGACTGAAACTTTGCCCCACCATTAAAGTTAGCATGACTCTTAAAACACCAGCACCCTTTTTCACACTCATGCAAAATAAGGCCAGGCCCTGATGAATACAGTACTAGAGAAATTCTCTATTTGAATGAAATCCAAAGCCATTTTCCTCATCTTTTTTGAACTACAGGTAGTCCTTGACTTACAACTATTTGTTTAGTGACTGTTCGAAGTTACAACGGCATTGAAAAAAGTGACTTATGAATGACCGTTTTTCACACTTACAACCCTTTCAGCATTCCATGGTCACATGATCAAAATTTGGACTCTTGGCAACTGGTTCATATTTATGATGGTTGCAGTGTGCCGGCGTCATGTGATCATCTTTTGTGACCTCCTGACAAGCAAAATCCACGAAGAAGCCATATTCAATTGACAACCGTGTTACTAACTTAACAACTGCAGTGATTCACTTAACAACTGGGGCAAGACAAGTTGTAAAATGGGGCAAAATGCTCTTAACAACTATCTTGCTTAGCAACAGATATTTTGGGCTGAACTGTGGTCGAGGATTACCTGTATATACAATAGTATGTTGTATATACCAGTACAGATCATTCAGCATTTTACCCAGCAATGGTTTCTCAGATATATGTATTTTTAATGTAAATCAGCTTTTTCTAATGTGATGCCCTCCAGATATAATGGGATTTCTAAGAATGGAGATCTCGGAATATCTGGAGTCCATATGTTAATATTAATCTACCAGATGAGCTGCCAGGAAGAAGTACAAGAACTTGTTACACAGCCAACATTAAATGAAAGGCATTTTGACCAAGCATAATGTGTGAATCTTGTTACTTCAAATATCTGGGATTATTAAAGGCAGCACAATTTGAGGCTCAAGCTCTAGTTCTGCTAATGACTCCTTAGCAATTGAAGCCCATTCACCCTATTTAAAACTTTGCAAACTTTTTAAAGTGCTAGAGCAGGGGTGTCAAATTCAATTTCATTGAGGCCCCATCAGCATTATGGTTGCCTTCAAAGGGCCAGGTGGGCATGGCTGGGTGGTCATGGCCGAGTCGCTGTGACTAGGTAGGCATGGCTGGGTGTACACACACACACAAACACACACACTCCACATTCCAAGTTTGGGGACTTTTATCCACAGAGGAAGGAGAGGTCCTTCTCCCCAAGCCCAGGCATGATTGGCAGCTTGGCAGCTCAGATGTGGATAAAAGTCTCCAAGCTTGGAATGGTGTGTGCGTGCACGCAGCACACCAAAGTTCTTGGTTGAATTACAAAAATCTCTGGAAAGGAGGAGAGTGGCGGGGAGCTGCGTGAGGGAAAGCTGCCCCAACAAGCCAGCATCCTTCTCAAAAGGATTCCCTTTCGAAAAGGGCTAGCCTCCCTCATGCAGGACCAGGGAACGCTGCTCCCCTGCCTCCTCTTCTTGTTCTCCAGAGATCCGTCAAGGCAGAAGTTTGACTTCATGCTTCCACGCACAATAGCATTGCCCTCTGCCTCCTGCTTTGCCAGGAGGGGGCACCGGACCGGAAAACGCCAATGCTCGGATGTCTGGCATTGGGAGAAGAACGTCTCCTTTGATGAGCTGCACACACACATGCACGCATGCACGCATGCACGCACACACATACCATTCCAAGTTCAAAGACTTTTATCCACATCTGAGCTGGCAAGCTGCCAATCATGCCTGGGCTTGGGGAGAAGGACTGCTCCTTCCTCTGTGGTTAAAAGTTCCCAAACTTGGAATGTGGCTGTGTGTGTGTGCGTGTGTATGCGCTTGGGTGACAGCAGTTTGGGGAAGTGAGGAGCTTGTGGGGCACCGAGTTGTCCCCACATCGAGTTAGCTGGTGCAACTTGTTCCGGGCTGACCCAGCCGTCTCAAGTCAGTGGGGCTAGGACAGTTGCACCTACCCAGCCACGCCTACCCAGCCATGCCCACCTGGCCGCTGTGAGTCATCATAGAGCCATGCTGCGGTTACCGCTACCACAGCGCCATGCGTTATAGAGGCTCCCGCTGCCCGTCCTCTTCTAGCGCTGCTGCCACTGACAAGACACTGGAAGAAGCGAGGAGGTAATTACTCAATCAACTCCTCTTACTAGTCTGCTTGCGGACCAGATCTAAACACATCACAGGCTGGATCTGGCCTGCGGGCCTTGAGTTTGACATGTCTGTGCGAGAGGAACTGTACTGCCAAACTGATGCAACAATTCCCACAGAACTGTACAATTCTGCCAAAGTAAGCCAATTTACTCCAATTATAGAGCCTTTTAACAAAAAGATTCTTTGTGGAAAGATGATCAAACTGCCTAATTAAAGATTAAAAGAAAGCCCTATTTTGTACCATTAAAACATTAACAACTGGATAAGTCAGGGTGAAGCCATGCCTGCTTTTCTCTGTTAACATATGCACCTTGTTATGCAACATCTTAGTATGCCTTATTATTCTGGATCACATGGATCCATGTAACCTAGCTCTATGTAACTAGCTCTATGTAACCCTAACGTTAGTAATAGGTCAGGGGGAGGAGCTTCCAAAGGGCATTGAGAGGATCCCTGGACACTAGCCTCTGGGTAGTCCTTTGTTCTTTGGGCATCACATCCAGCCACACGGCTGGAAATCCCACAATCACCCCACCATGTGACGCTTGGGAGAAGAGGGGAAAATCCAACATAAATTTACCTATGGGAACGAACAGAGAGATGTTAAGCCAGGAGCAACCTCGTGGACCCAGGTATTTCTTCTGGAATAAACGTTTATCTGTTTAAAAATCGTTTCTATTGAGTGGTCTGTCTGCTTCGGATGAAACACCCAGCCGGTGTTCTGTCTGGGTCAGAACAGTAAATTTATGTGGTAGATTCTCCTCTGATCTCCTGCAACAGTAAATTTGATGGGATTAATCTTCCTCTGATCTGCAAATTTAAAGAAGTGAAGCAAAGATTCTCTTGCATGTGATAGAAATTTGATGTGACTGACTTCCAAAGATTGCCTACAACAGTAAAGTCAGTGTATATGTTTCAAAAAACGTGTGATTCAGGTGCTTTGTCTTGTAAATTTGCTATACTGTCTGCAAGCCAATATTTTAAAACAGCAACTTCAAACAGCCTGGGGCAAGGCGAGAAGTGTTTTAGAAGACTGTCTGTAGAGTTATCTCCGTTTGCAAGGAACTGTTTAAAACTGCCTTTAAAGTTCAGGGAAAGGCTTGGAAACATGCAGCCAGAGGCAGGCATTTGACTCCACGCTGCTATATAGTTTAAAGCCTCTCTCCCATCCTGCCTAACGCAAAGCAAGGATTTGCCCCTTCCAGGCTATAAAGACTGCAAATTTTACCAAAACTGCCTTCATTGACAGAGCCTAGTAACTAGGTTGCTAAGGAAGAAGGCTATTAAGTCATTAACCTTTTCACCCAGCAATAACACTGGCGAAAGATGCTAAACTCCCCCCTCCCTTTTGGAATTTCAACTATGTCAATGGAAAGAAGGTATACAGAGGCCCCAATAGCAGGGCAGTAGCGTCCCCTGGTGGCCAATCTGCACGTGACACCTTGAAAAAATTTTCTCACATCACAACAACTTGATAATTTAATTCAGCACATAGCAGGCTTATATCAAGCCAAGCCAATACACCCCCTAAAAGGGCTTTCACCCACTCAAGCTGAAGACCCAAGTTCTTCCAGTTTGAGGGACTAAGGGGAAGGAAGCATAGCCAACAATCCTTGCCTATTATCACAAGCTGAAGACCCAGTGTTCCAGCCTGCAACTTAACGACCAGGTGGGAGTTTATGCCTCTCAGTGGCCACTAGCAGGAACGTGGTAATAGGAAGAATTTGGCTGACCTCTCTTCAGACGTCCCCTAGTGGTTAAAGGAGGAGCTACACGCGAGCCTTTAATCACGCCCAGAGAAAGCCCTCTAGTGGACAAAGGGTGTACCTCAAAAGAAGAGCACCCCGGTAGCTGATACGCAGAAAGTGACCCCTAGTGGTGAGCAAGTGAATTACGCTGAAGTACCCTCAAGCACAGGAGAACACACCCAGTGGCACCTCCACCCACAGACAGCACCTCTGAAGCTGATCTGCAAGTAGCGACCCCTAGTGGTCACAAATAGAAGTTTATCTAATTTGCTTCTAAATAGCTAAGAAGCACAGGAGAACGCTCCCAGTAGCACCTCCACCCACAGACAGTACCTCTGACGCTGATCGGCAAGTAGCGACCCCTAGTGGTCAAAGAGAGAAGTTCTTCAAATTTGCTTCAAAATAGCTGAGAAGAACACTGAACCTATCCTAACCATGGCAGAGTGGCTCATTGATTTAGATGAAGGGGTTCAACCAACCAGCCTAGTTGGGACACCCCAACCAGACGGCCAAGGAGAAGCGCTGCAAACAGCCACCCTTGACCTGTACACAGAAGCTGAAGCTCAAGCCTCAGTAAGGCCAAAGACGTCTCAGAGTCACTATGATCTGAGACAACAAAGAAAGCCAACTGAAGCCATGCATGCACACCTGTTGGAGAAATGGGACACCATATACAAGCGACATGAAAGATACTGGGAGAGATGGCACAAACTCCACCAAGAGCAAAAAGAGGATCTCTTCCCCGAACGTGCTTACGCACTGGTAGGAGATAAGGAAGATGCCTTTGCGCAGTGGATGGACTCCGAACGGCAACTCAAGGTCATTCAGCAGCAATTAAGAGACTCAGAAGTCGACCGCGACATGCAAAGTCTTCAGTTACGGAACGAGGAACGCAAGAAGCTTCTAGAGAGCCCACAATGCCCTCCAGAACGCGAGCCTCGCCTGAGAGTCAGACCGGTTGACAGGGCCGAGTCTGAAGTTTCCCGCCATTCATACGCACCGTCCCAACGGTTGCACGTGGCTCCATCCCACGCGTCTGGAAGGGCCTCATCCTTTCGCCACATATCCAAGGCACATTCCAGCGTGTCACAACAGTCTCACGTCACAGGTGCCTCCCGCAATTCGAAAGCATCTTCGCGTCAAAGCCGAACTTCCCGAATTTCACAAGCAGAGCAAGCAATCATAGATGCTAACGCTGCAGAAGCAGTTTTTCGCGTAGCACAAGAGGAGCAGCTAAAGAAGAAGGAATTGGAGGCGATGGAAATAGAAGAGGCTAAGATGAAGGCCAAAAGAAAGGCCGATGCAGCCAAAAGAGAAGCTGATGCAGCTAAAAGGAAGGCTGATGCAGACGCAGAAGCAGCTAAAAGAGAAGCTGATGCAGCTAAAAGAGAAGCTGATGCAGCTAAAAGAGAAGTTGAAGCAGAAGCTGCAGCAGAAGCTGAGGCAGATATAAGGAAGGTCAAAATGAAGACCACTCAAGACGAACTTGAGTTCATAAGAAGCCAACGAGACGTGGTGGACAAAGTGGCAAGAGCAAAAGGCCTTCGGAGAACACTCCAGGAGCCCACCTTCTTGTCCAATAGGGAAAAACTGGAGAACGAAGAACGGCGTAGCCGAGTACAGGCCTACGTGGATAACCAAGGGGCGTTTCAACGTGAACAGGTGAGAGCACAGCAAACAACCACAAGCCCCCCGAGACTGAGGAGACTGAGTAGACGAACAGAAGAATCTCAGCAGCCAGATGTGCCAGTCAGCCATGGGGTTGATGTCACGACAACTAGGCCACGAGATCTTCCCATCATTGCTCCCCCATTGAACCCACCGAACCATACCTTTGATGGCAACCGGATGGGTCCACCAGCTATGGCAATAGCCACACAGCGGGGAGAGCAAGAAGATTTTTCCACCGTTGTTGCCCCACCGAACCACACCACTGATGGCAATCGGACGGGTCCACCAGCAGCGGCAACGGCTACGCAGCGGGCAGGACTACGAGATCTTCCTATCGTTGCTGTCCCATTGAACCCGCCGAACCATATCTTTGACGGCAACCGGATGGGTCCATCACCAGCGGCAATGGTTACACAGCAGGAAGTGCAACAGCTCCGAGATGAGCTAGCCCAAAAAGAGTCAATATTAAGACAACAGGAAGCGGCCTACTGGGGAACAACCCCCAGACCTAACCACAGAGGAGAACCTCAACCGTCAGCCACGCTAGCCCACCAGGGAGCCAGCTACGCTCCACCAGAAAGACGAGAGACCCTCCAACAAGTAAGTACGCAGGAATTTGGATTCCCTCAGCTCAACGCCAGAGCAGAGGAGTTCAGACCAAGTCAACAAGGTCCCTCGCATGAAGGTTACCAGCCAGCCATGGCGCACGCCCCCGCTCCAAGAAGCGATGCATTACCCCCACCAAACTACAGCCCACACATGGAAGCAATGCATTCCCCAATGTACGTTGGAAGAAGGTTG
Source organism: Protobothrops mucrosquamatus (assembly GCF_001527695.2). Taxonomy (NCBI): domain Eukaryota; kingdom Metazoa; phylum Chordata; class Lepidosauria; order Squamata; family Viperidae; genus Protobothrops; species Protobothrops mucrosquamatus. The sequence continues at coordinate 20,150 of NW_015390589.1, read as the reverse complement.
GACTTGGCAGCCAGAGGAGTACGAAGATTCTCCAACAAACCTGGAAAAGAATACCTATTGTGGAAGCACATCTTCAAGCGCGCCATCAACCAGGAAAGGGCTGGGCCAGATGAAGAACTTGTCCAGCTGACAGCCTGGCTAGGCCCAAAATCCGTAGTCACAGTCAACAACATCTTCGCAGCCCATCTGGGCGACCCTGATGTCGGCCTTACACAAACTTGGGAGGCACTTGACAGAGACTACGGTGAACCCACAGCGACAGAATCCGCACTCCTGGACCACGTTCTCAGGTTCCCCAGCATAAGAATCAACGAACGTGAGCAGCTGAGGACATTCTCGTCACTCATTACTCAACTGGCGACAGTACAACGGGATCCTACTTTGCCGGGATTAGTTTGCCTTGACCTGTTCAGAACACAAGATCCTATCATCCAAAAACTACCACAGTTGGTCTCCGAACAATGGATCGAGATTTCTCAAACTTACAGGAAAAACAACCAAAACAAGATTCCCCCCTTCGCGGTTCTCGCTGAATTTATCAGAGACAGGGCTGACTTCTACAACGACCCCCTGTACCTCTCCATCAGAGAAGCTCAGTCCCCAATGCCAAAGCAAACCAGTCAAAACTCCGATGTTATCAAGCGCCCCTTCCAAGCTACGAAGGACAGAACTACCTATTCAGTGTTCAAAACAGACATCACGCACATCACGCCTCGCCCGAAGAAGCCTCCGGACGAACAAATACCGAAAGGTGCTCATTCGAACCCTCGTCCAACTAAAAAAGGCTTGACTTGTCCAATGCACAAGTCCTCACACTCTCTAAACGATTGCAGAGAATTTAGGAAAAAATCCCTAGACGACCGAAAGACCCTACTCAAAGAAAGTAAGATATGTTTCAAATGCTGCGACTCCATGGAGCACATGGCCAAAGATTGCACAGCTAGAGTGAAATGCCACCTGTGTGACAGTACCAAGCACCCAGCAGCCTTACATCTAGAAACTAAGAAGCCCTCTGAGGAGACACAACAAGCAACTTCGACGACAGAGCCTCAAACTGACTCCGAAGAGCAGCCAAAACAGTACGGAACGTACTACACAGATATATGTGACGACTCACCATGCCCTCCTTCATACTCACCCGTCTGTCTCGCAAAAGTCTACCCCGACGGACAACCTGAAAAGGCAATAAAAATGTATGCCATACTAGACCCACACTGCAAAGTTACTATAGCAAAGCCCGCCTTTTTCGATCTTTTTGACCTCCCGAGTGAACCGAAGCATTTTGCAATAAATACGTGCACAGTTCAAATGCGCGGAAAATCACCGGTCTACGCATAGAAGCGATAGATGGAAGCTCACATTTCCGGTTACCATCAGTGTTGGAATGGGAGACCTTACCAGATATCCGCAGCGAAATCTCAACACCAGAGGTGGCAAGAAAAATACCTCACTTAGCACACATAGCTGATTTAATCCCTCCTCTAGATCCTGAAGCTAAAATCCTACTCATGGTGGGAAGAGACGCCCCAGAGTCCATTGGCTCCGATGAGAGAATCAAAGGTCCACCAGGAACCCCAGTAGCCATTAAGATGGAACTCGGATGGGCCATAGGAGGGACAGTTTGTGTTGATCAACCGCAAATCCCAACCCAGGTGAGCATATCAAACACCTCCATTCCCTGTAATGGAACAGCACCTCACCTGAAACCACACCTAGAACACTGTGCGCTTGTGACAACCAAACCTGCTTTGGAAGCAACAGTGTTCCAGACCAGTAAGAATCACAACAACGTAGCCTTGTCCTTAGAGGACAAACGAGACAAACAATGTCTGCAAGACCGGGAGTCATGGATTGTACTTCCAAGATGTCCCAAGAGTATGCAAGTGCAGTGCACTTATGTTTCCAGCTCACCCGCCACAGTGCAAAAGAAAGAATTGTACGCTTCCTTAAGATGCGTCACAGTCTACAGCGGGGAGAGCCACACTTACGTCGTCTTGTTTGCAACCATAAAATACATCAGAGTCTACAGCGGGGAGAGCTGCAGTCTCGGTGTCTTCTTTGGAAAAGCGAGACTAACAATACATGAAGGCCACACCGTACCAAGGTTAGAACTACGTGGTACCACTTTGGCTGTAAAGCTCACCAACTTGACAGCGAAGACGTTGTGCCTTGAACTGCAGTCTACCACATTCTACGCAGACAGCAAGGAGATGTCAAGCTACATCTACAAACAAAGCAGACATTTCTACGTTTACGTAGGCAATAGAATGAAGAGAGTTGAAACATCTTTGAGCCCTGAACAATGGCAACATGCGCCAACAGGTAACAACTTTGTGAACCAAGTGAATCGACCCAACCTCGCCACACAGTTAACAGAATTGACCTGGCTAGAAAGTCCTGAGTTCTTGGTCTGTTCAAACAGTCAAATGCCACAGAGACCGAAATGCTATGTACTTCCAACTCCAGATCACTGTGCCAACCTCCATCTTCAGGCACCCAGTAAACGTCAACCAAAACGCTTCAAACCCTTGACTAAGTGGAAGCACCTGAGATCAGGCATAGTTTTGATAGTCTTGATCACTTGCCTTAGCATCCCAAGGATGAACCTTATAGGAGTCTGCAAGGACTTACAGACTGTTGAAGACATTTGCCATGACCCAGTGATTGACAAATGCCTGATGGCCAAAAATTGCCTTCCCCATACATCTCACATGGGCGAAGCGCGCATAGGCAAAGTGTGGGAGTACATGATTGGTGCACCCTGCGAAATCATGGACTCTATGTCGTTAAAGACACCCACACCCACACATGAAGTCCTCACTACCCTGATGACAACAGTAGCAGCCATCCTCAATACTCCATCGGTGGTTCCAGATACTTCGGTTCCTGAGTATCCTGAGTCTTCTGCACCTGCTGTTGTTCCTGATCCTTCAGTTCCAGCTGTTGTTCCAGATTCTTTAGTTCCAGCTGTTCCTGTGTTTCCAGATCCAGCTGTTCCTTTGTTTCCAGATCCAGCTGTTCCTGTTTTTCCAGGTTCTTCAGTTCCTGAGTATCCTGTGAATCCAGCTCCCTTTGTTCCTGAGAAGCTTTGGGTTCCAGTTTTTCTGTTCCAGATTTGGTTCCAGTTTCCTTTACAGGAAGAAGACCCTGTCTCACTTAGAGACAAGAACGCATACCAGAACTATTGGCCCATGGGACTTGCACACCGGGCCCACCCAGCTGATGAACTACTTTGCCAAGCTGAGTTTCAGATCGTGAAGCCACGTGAGTCAGGTCGTGACTCAAAGACACTTGTACCAGGCTGATCTCCGACTTGGCACCGTAGCTGACGAAGACTGAACCAGAAGATAAAACCTCAAACGATGTATTGTGTTTATGCATTGTTTGATGTAACACTTGCTTATTTTATGCATAATTGTGCATGTTTTATTTTTACTTTATAGTTATGCACGTTTGATATCTAGTTTCTACCTATTTAGTCACAATGTGTATTGCATGTCTTAAAGATATGTTTTTTGGGGTTTTTTTGGTTTTTTTTTCTTTTTTCTTTTTTTGCTATTTCATTTAGTTAGTAGTGGAAATTTAAATTTCCAAGCGGGGAGTATTCTGGATCACATAGATCCATGTAACCTAGCTCTATGTAACCTAGCTCTATGTAACCCTAACGTTAGTAATAGGTCAGGGGGAGGAGCTTCCAAAGGGCATTGAGAGGATCCCTGGACACTAGCCTCTGGGTAGTCCTTTGTTCTTTGGGCATCACATCCAGCCACACGGCTGGAAATCCCACAATCACCCCACCATGTGACGCTTGGGAGAAGAGGGGAAAATCCAACATAAATTTACCTATGGGAACGAACAGAGAGATGTTAAGCCAGGAGCAACCTCGTGGACCCAGGTATTTCTTCTGGAATAAACGTTTATCTGTTTAAAAATCGTTTCTATTGAGTGGTCTGTCTGCTTCGGATGAAACACCCAGCCGGTGTTCTGTCTGGGTCAGAACACTTATCTTGTTCCCTCAACAAAGGAAGTCAACAGGACAACTTACTTAGAACGGCTGCAGATCAAACTATTGTAATAGTTAAAAGGACGGGAGCTAGCAGATTTAGTTATATGTTGGATACACCTCATTTCAGGGAGGCAAAAGCTCTCTCCTATAGGAATGTGTCAGGTCTTCGACAAGAATCCCTTTTGCAGGAAAGAACAAAGATTCCCACCCATTGTTATAAAATCTTCCTGCCAAGGAGTCTGTCTCAGTAAACCAGACCAGATAAGCTAATTCCACTTTATTCTACAGCTACTTTGACAGAATCTTGCAAGTCTGAAAGTACAATTCTCCAGCCCTTTTACAGCCCAAGAAACTAGGGAGGATCTCTTTTGAGCTTTTGCCCCACCCACTATCCAATTGTGGGCTATGCTGTCTCTTGTCTGACAATTCTTGGCAGCATATCTTCAACCAGTTTCCCACAATCTTTCTCATGAGGCATTTCAGAGTCCAGGAAATCAATTGGACTTTTCTGCTACCTCTGAGTTTCCCATCCCCACCAACACAAGATCTAATTTGTGCTTCAATTCCCCATACCAGCCCTGAGCCTCACCTATTTGCCCCACCATGCATTTATTACTCACACAACCCAGAAGCCACAAATGCTGACTGCAGCCAGGAACACAGGAAGCAGAGGCCAAAGCAACATGGTGAGGGTACACCTGAAGGCAAAAAACAAACAACAACAAAAACAGGAGAAGACCATTAACTGTGGCCTCAAGTTCCAGGAATCAGGATTAGATGGGGAACAAAATGGAATCAACCGGAGAGGAGCCCAGGACAGAGACCATATCCCTGAATTCTATGGACCCGGGTAATAACCATTAGACAAAATAATTACAAGCCAGGTTTCCTGGGATCTTTAACATCCATTGGGATCTTTAACATCCATTGACAAGATGATTTCTCGAGTCTGCTAAGTCCAGGAAACCTCATCAACCTTCTCCAAAAGGCTTCTGACTTGTAAGTGGATGCCACAAGAATTAAAGAGGGAAACCAGGGAGGCTTAAGTCTCTAGTTACAAGTATATGGATAAAGGTTTATGGCCATTCCTCTGGCTCAACAGCCAACCAGCAAGGCTAGGCTCCTGCCAAGAATTAAAGCAAAAGGTTTTCTTCCTCATAGTTAAGGACCATGAGAAATTGCACTGAAATCTAGGTATACTAAGTGGGGAACTGGCACAGTCCTTCTTACTATGCTGTTAGACAACAGGCAGAGGTGGCCTGTTGGAGGCTTTGGAACAAATAATGGGAGAATTGGATATTACACTCGATTTTAGCCAAAATATACAGAAGGAATCAGAGATTCTGGGCTTGGTTTTGTGGGAATAATCCAGAGAAAGAAATATTTTGGGAAATATTAAAAAGGCAGAATATATTTCCCCAAAGGATTTTAAAGGCAGAAACCAACCCCCCCCCCACAAGTCTCTCTGCCCCAAACAGAAACCAGGTCTGCAGAAATGCAGATGTGATAATCTTGTCAGAAAGACTGGAGTCAGGAAACTGGGATTAGGAAGAAAAATCCCTAGAATCAACAATCCCTCACACCAAAAATCCAACAGTCATCAGCCACAGCCCCAGGGAAGCAGGCTATGATTTTTGGGACATAATAGGATTAACCCACCACCATCAGAATACCAGAAAGGCACACTCAGACTCAGGTCAAAGTTCATGCCACAGGAACAACTCCAAACAAAAGCACAAGAAGGTATAAAAACCCACTCCCTACTACATGTGGTCACTTTTTTTTCCCAGAGCCATCTTTCTGTCTGGCTCTCCTCTTCAATAAATTACAACTTTCTTTCTAAAGGAGTCTCCATGTTGTTTATTCCCGGCTTGGACTGGGCCCTGATGAAGATTTTTCCTTCAACAGTTTCTTGAAACTTTGGATTTAAGGAGTATGGAGAATTTCCTTACCCTAGAATTAGCTGCTTGCTGTAATGTTCAGGGTTTTTTTTCCATGTTCAGGATCAAACTCTCTTGCAGAAGGAATGAAAGTATGTCAGGTTATTTTCTAATCATCACACCCAACTCTTGGCTCCTCAGTTGGGGCAAAGGGCACTGTGACAGTGCTATCAACCTGAGACTTTTGTCCCAGCAAAAGCTTCATTAGTTATGTAACTGACAGCAAAAGCAAAATTTATCTATACTTTATCAAACCCTGGATGCTCCCGTAAGAGTCGGTTCATTTATTTTTTCAGGAGGATCCCTCTCTGTACTGGCAGATTTTGGATCAGCTGGAGCAAGCCCTACAATCCTCAGTCAACATGGCCTCTGGCTATGCGTCCTCAGGATTTGGGGAATTAAAGTCCAGAACTTTTAGAAGACTCCTCTGTTGGAAGATTTAAAAATACATGGGTATGAGAACCCAGATTCTTGCAGAACCTGTTAATTTTGCATAAAGGCATTTCAGCAGCCAGCAAGAGAAAACTCTTACATTCATGAGAAATGAAGTAAAAATAGTTTAAAAAACAAACCCGACATAATTTCTCAGGGAAGAAGTTGGGTAGCTTAGTTGATTTAACATCCTCATTCATTGCTACTGTTGAGCTTCTAGCCCAGTTCTTTAGAGCCTGGGAACCATACTAGGCCATAGGGGAATTAACCAACTGTGATCCCACAATGCAATCTTAAAGGGCAGCAAAGATGAAACCCAGCCAAGATTAATTTGCATTTGCTTCATTGTGTGTATAATCTACTTTTTGGTTGCATAGCCCTCTCAAAGCCTGGGAATCTGCCTCTTTGGGGGAAGGTAGTATTCTGCTGCCAGAACACACAGAGGTTTGCTAAATTTCTGGGTTTTTCCACTGTTCTTGACAAATGACTATTATTTATATCTTGAAGAGGTGAAAGGGTGAAATGCATTCAAATAAGCAGGAAGGGAAGGACCAGTCTTTAAGTCGCCGAATCCCAATTCCACCCTCACCTTCCCTAACCTGGTTCCTAGTAGGTGCCTTGGATCACAATTCTCATTATCCTTGGTAGCAGAATGGACGGTCTGTGGATTGAAGATGGTGGGCATGGTACTTAGTCAAAGGAGGCAAGAATGCACCAAAACAGAGAAGGCTGCTTTTAGTCCAACCCCCTGCCTTCTGACCAATATCCAAAGAGATCCTTGACTTAACCACGCTCTCTTTCCTTTGTAGTAAAATTGTGTTCTGAGGACTGACTGGTTTTGCTCAAGGAATGCCACTCACTGTCCTTTGTGCAAGATGATGTTAGAATTACTTGGTGTTGGCACAGATGTAATCTGCAGCTTACATGAAGCCAGTGTTTTTTTTCTTGAAGGAATGTAGGAATCTTGAATTTAAAAAACTGGATTTGCAGCAACACATGGAAGGCTGATCCAGGTAAAAAGATGGTGGGGCACATTTTGTCACCTACGAATAAAAAGACAGTGGTTTTAGGATCCAAAAAGTGATTGTCTGTGTAACCTGAGAGTAGCCAACTTATCTGATTTTTAGGATGTGTCATTGCAGCTGGGTACATGCAATACATTTTTCGGGGGGGGGGGGGGATGGCTTAATTTGTACAGTATGCTAAACTGAAACCAAGTGTTAATACTATAGCTAGAGCTGCATATATATTTTTTTGCTAAGGGCAAACAAGCAAGCCATATTATGGTTTTGTTGCATGAACTCAGTCAATTGTGGTTTATTCTATAAATCTGGCCATAGAGATGAGAAGATATGGCTAATACCTACTAAATACCACCAGAACTAATCATACTGATTTTTATTAATTACATTTGTATACTTGCCAATCTCCCCAAAAACATTATTGGGAGGTGTACAAATCTTTGCCTTTGCTATCCTTGAATAAAGGAGGAATGGAAGGCTGGATGTTATTACACTGTAATGTGATTGGTGTGATTTGGGTCAGTATGTTACAAACCTAATCACTCTAAATTACAAACCATTATTTTGTGGCTTATATTGTTTAGATTAGGCTAATTATATCACTAATGTGTTATTTTATATTATAACACTGATGATAAGGTGATGGTGTTGGTATACAATGTTCTTAGTGATGAATCTCAAGTATTCATGTGCTTCTCTTCCCCATTATTTGGGAAGCAAGGAGAGCGAATGTGTTTTTGGGGAGTTTGGCTAAACCAGATTTCTTTAAATGTGGGAAATTAGGGCTTATTCTAGTTAGCCAACAAAGGAAGATTTGAATCCTCATTTGATTTTGGTTCTTGGACTACAGTTACCAAAGTAAGGAAGTTGCATAGACAGAGAAGTTAATAAAGGGAGGATGTTCAAAACCATTTGCATATTTGAATAAAACAAACAAGACTTCAAGGAGAGACCACTAACTTCATTTAACGAAGTGTTTTGCAATGTGCTAATTATTCTGATGGACAACGTGTAAGACTGTCCCTAGATGGCAGAGTTCTGGAGAAGCAAGAATCTATTGTACAATATTTCTGCAAGGAGAAAAAGTACCGCATAAAAAAAGAAAATTTCCTGGTGGCCAGCAATAGCTTGAACAGTACACCAGAGACAAGATCCACTATGTCTAGCAGGCAAAATATTAGGAGCCTGATAGCACCTTTTCCAACTAACACATTTTATAAAAAGGTATAGGTTTTTGTGAGTTGTAGCTCACTTCATTAGATGCACAGAGTGGCTGGACTGATGTGAGGTTAACAAGTGTTGTGCTAAAAGCCCAACATGTTTATTGAGACCTTCATAATCTGCCTGAAAGTTTTTGATGTATTGCTCAATGGTGAAATTAAAGTCTTTCCACCCTCCCCCAAAAACAGTCACTCTCTGAGGTCCGCCCTAGAATATCCTGGATGGTTAAAAGGAACAGCTGAAAAAACAAATAGTCAGTACTGGTAGTCCTAAACAGTTCATTTAGTGACCGTTTGTGGGAAGTCAGCCCCCCAGAGAAGGAAATATTAAAAGGGCAGAAAAACATATTTCCTCAAAGGATCTTTATCCAGAATTTATCCAGAATGTTTGTATTGCCTGTTTTGTATTAGTAGCCACACGCACACACACCATTCATAATCACACTGAGTCTATCTCTTTCACCTACCTTCAGTAAAGCTCCAGCCTGATTCTTGCCCTGTGTCATTAAAACTTTGTAGGAACAACTTCCAGCAAAATTCCAAGGGGGAGGGAACCAGGCCCCCTCAGGTGATCTGCAATTCATATGCCCTGACTAGGGAAGTAGCAGAAAAGAGATCTCCAAGCCCTGAATATCTTGCACTGGTGGACTCAGATTGGGAGTCCTAGGGCTCACTATGTGCAATTTAAGAAAATGTAATAGCCTGTCTTGCATACTGGCTAACCTCAATTGGACATCACTAACCTGGATGAACTGAACTAAGAACTAAGGCAGGAAACAACCCTTGAAAATGCACAGCCAGTGGTTATGTACTGATGAAGACCATGGCTCTGAAGAATTTTGAGAGGCATGTGCTTCAAAACCTGACTGGAAGCTCAAAGTGACATCCAACACTCAAAAAGAATTGGCACAGAATATTGGACACTATAAATTTCTTTTCCATCTAACAGAATTTTTGCTCTGGTGTTAGACCTTCATGGTTGAACTCTATTAGTGCCTCCCTTTTTTTTTTTTGCATTAACAGTTTAAAGCTTGTTGACCAAGTCTCCCTGATCAGATCAACCTTAATCTTGTGCCAGTAAAAGTGTGTCACCCACACTATTATGGCACAAAGGGGGGATTTGTGGGAAGTCAGCCCCCCAGAGAAGGAAACATTAAAAGGGCAGAAAAATATATTTCCTCAAAGGATCTTAAAAAGGCAGAAAAGCATGCCCAGTTTTCTTTTTTCTTTTTAAATATATTTTATTAGATTTTATATGGGTAGGGAAAAGGTGGGGTCGGTGCGGGTACAGGAAGAGCGGGATAAAAGGGACAGGGTGTGGATAACTACAGTAAATACGTAATTCAGCGAACAAGCTGTCGTCCAGGTCTTCATATTAAGTATTATTGTTTATATAATACTAGACATTTATAAGAATAAATCGGTATAGTTACAACTGACATTTGGTAAAACACTAATATTCCTTTAAATAATTAACACAGTTGATAGCATAACAACTATTTCCAATCATCAACCTTAATACTTAATATAATAAAACTCTAAAATCTCTTCTTATGCTAATGTGTTTCAACCCACTGATAAAATTTCCCCCAGGTTTTATAAAAGATTGAATCTTCTTTCTCCTTCATCTCTAACGTTAATCTGTCCATTTCTGCACAATCTAGGATTTTCAAAATTATAATCTGGTCTGATGGTAGGTTTTCATTTTTCCAAAATTGGGCAAATACTATTCTTGCAGCTGTTAATACATGTAATATTAAATAATCATTTTCTTTGCCATAGTTAG
>NW_015390589.1:7221-9661 GCF_001527695.2 Protobothrops mucrosquamatus | reverse complement strand
TTCTTCTTCCATCTTCCAATTTAATAAGTATTTATAAAGCTTCTTAATCAAATGTTCATCTGTTTTTAAAAGTATTTTATCAAGTGGAGTCAGCTCTTTGTAAAATCCCATTATTTTTATGTCTTTTTCATATCTTGTTTGAATTTGCAAATAGGACCACCATGTTAAGTCAATACCTTGTTGTTGAAGGGCTTGCCTGGTTTTGAGTTTTCCGTCCTTGTCCAAAATATCTTTATAACTAACAATTTTATCATAATTAATCAAATTCGGATAAGCAAATGCTTCCATCATTGAAAGCCACTCAGGAATTTTCATATACATTTTGTGTCTAACTTTCTCCCATTCAGAGAGTAAAACATTTCTTATAGCATGGTTTTGAAAGTACTTATGTATTTTAGCTTTCTCGTACCATAAAAAGGCATCCCAGCCTAGTTGAAGGTCATATCCCTCTAAGTCAGTGGTTCTCAACCTTCTTAATGCCGCGACCCTTTAATACAGTTCCTCATGTTGTGGAGACCCCAAACCCCCCATCCAGCTGGCCGGGGAGGGGGGACAGGAAGGCCGCTCTGCCGGCTCCCCCAGCCTGGTTGGAGAAGCGCCATTCCTCTCTCTCTTTCTCTCTTTCCTCTCTTTTTCTTTCTTCTCTCTCTTTTTCTTTCTTCTCTTTTTCTCTTTCTCTCTTTCCTCTCTCTTTTCCTGTTTCTCTCTCTTTCTCTTTCTCTTTCTCCTCTCTCTTTCTCTCTCTCTTTCTCTGTTTCCTCCATTTCTATTTCTCTCTCTTTCATCTCTCTTTCTCTTTCTCTCTCTCTTTCCTCTCTCTTTTCATCTGTTTCTCTCTCTTTCCTCTCTCTCTTTCTCTCTCTTACGGCAGCATCGTCGGGGTTCCTGGCCGCCGCCCGCGCCGCGTCCTCAGCCGAACAGGCAGGGAGGGGGAGCAGGACGGGAGGCAGTGGCTTTGGCGGCAGTGGCGACAGCACAACAGCATCGTCAGAGTTCCCCGCCGCCGCCCCTGGCCCGGCTGCCGCCCCCGCTGCGTCCTCAGCCGAATGGGTGGGGAGGGGGAGCAGGACGGGAGGCAGCGGCTCCGGCGGCCACAGCTGCATCGTTGGGGGTCCCTGCCACCCCCGACCCAGCCGCCGCCACCGCTGGGACTCCGCGCTGCCCGGCCTCGTCCTCCATCCATCAATGGAGCCGTGGTGAGGGCTGGTGCCGCGCGGCCCACCAGCCCCTCCACCAGCCCGGCTGCTCCCCCCCAGGCACCCTTCTTGCCCCAGCGCCCGCCCGAGCCACCTTGGCAGCAGGAGGAAGGGGAGGAGAAGGGCAAGAAAACTGCCACCGCCGCCCCAACCGGGACTCCATGCGGCCCAGCCTCCCCCTCCGCCCATCCGATGGAGCCGTGATGGGGGCTGGTGCTGCGTGGCCCCTGCCAGACCCTCTGCCAGCCTGGCTGCTCCCCCCCAGGCACCCCTTTTGCCTCGGCACCTGCTCGAGCCGCCTTGGGGCAGCAGGAGGAAGGGAAGGAGGAAGAGGAGGGCAAGGAAGCCGCCGCCAGCGCTGGGCCCCAGGAGGCGGCTCTCCTCTCCTACCTTTGCTGAATCTCCTTCTTCCTTCCTGGCAGCCTGGACTCTGGCGCGCCTTCCTGGCCAGCGGGTCCAATGGTCGATCTGGCTGGGGATCGCAGGGGCTGGTCTCCCTTGGGCCGCGGCTTGTGGGAGGGCTCGCCCGCTCAGCGGAGCCTCCAGCGGGCCACTCCCAGCAGGGATCCCAGGGTTTCCCCGGGCGGCTCCATGGCCACGAGGCCCTGGCCACGCTTCTTCCAGGGGGTGGGACATCCGGGCGCAGGGCCAATCAGGAGCTTGCAGGAGGTAAGTCCGCCTGAGAGAGAGAGAGAGAAGGGAAGCAAAAGTGCCTCTCTGTCTCTCTCTCTGCAAATGGCGGAGGAGGCCATGCAGAGACGGATGCGGAGCGGTGTCTCGGTTCCTAAGACCATCTGAAATATGTGTTTTCCGATGGTCTTAGGCGACCCCTGTGAAAGAGTCGTTCGACCCCCAAAAGGGTCGCGACCCACAGGTTGAGAACCGCTGATCTAAAACCAACCAAAGATTGACAAACGTTCAAAGATAACAATTCATTTTTAGCTAAGTGGGAAAAACTCCCAGACAGAGTTTTCTGCAAGTGTGAAAATGAATTCTGGCAATCAAAAGATAATGAATAGTTCCATGTTTCTTTGGAGAGGGGACAGTAAATAGAATTAACCATTCTTAAATCAAAGCATGCTGGGAATCTTTTAAAAAGGATGGTGCTCTCTAAATGGCCTTTTCCCCAAACAATGCCATCTCTTCAGACCCATTCTAACACAAGGGTGGACAACTATAGCAATTTTACAACCTATGGATTTCAGTTCCCAGAATTCCTAAGCCAGCTCTTCCTCGTTAACAAT
>NW_015390589.1:0-1934 GCF_001527695.2 Protobothrops mucrosquamatus | reverse complement strand
TTTTGTGGATTTGTTCTGTTTTCTGTTCTTCGTTAGCTATTTACAAGTTCACAGTATGGGCCTCTCCCAACATGGCCACTTTCTGCCCCAGGGTGAGGTGGGGTCATTAAATCTGGACCAATCTCCATCTTCCCACCCTGTCCCTTGCGTCCCTGGTGGGCCTTGACCCATCCATGGGGCTGGTTGGCTCCTCCTGTCCGTTAGGGGTGGCTTTAGCTATTTCCAGGGGGCTGGAGGTGGCTTCTTTCAGCTGCTTCCCCCCCCCCCAGCCACCCACGTGCTGCTCTCCCGCTCCATCTGTCATGGCTGTTGTGGGGACGGAGTTTGTGGTTGCTGGACTTGAGTCCCATTAGAGGAGACAAGCTTCTTGTCCTTGGAGCCATGTCGATGTTGTTCGGTTGGGATGTCTGATTCAGAGCGGCGAGAGGGCTGGCAGCTGCGGGTTGGGGTGCCTGGGAAACGGAGCTGCTGCCCATTCTTTTCGTCTAAATGTTGGAGGAAGATCAAAGATTAGGATAATTTCACCACCAAGTGTCCCCTCATAACACCAACTGTCCAGAAATGGGCCTCATCTTCTTTCTGTCCTCTACTGACATCCCAAGACAGCTGATTTCAAACTGGTACCTATGTCCATTTGTTAAAGGAAAAACTCACTTGCAGAGTCCAAATATATTGTGGCTGAAAACATTCCAGGACCAGAGAGTAGAGGCAGAAGATGCTGGATCAGAAAAAGATCAGTTCAGCATCCCAATAGCCAAAGAAATCAACTGGAAATCTCTTCTACAGGCAGATTCTGAAGGCAACCAGTCTTCCCTATTTTGCTTCCCCACCAGGTGTTTCAAAAAGTCCTTTGGATCTGGAGGCTTCACATAGCTGTCATAAATAGCAGCTATATTAACATCCACTGGTAGACCCTCACAGTATGTTCCTTTTAAAGATGGATGGCTGGATGAAGAAGTGGATGGCTGGATAAATGGATGGATGATATACCATCAAGTTGGTGCTCTTAATAACTACTTAGATAGCTTTTCTCTGGGACGATAAGTGATCCTTGATCAGGGGTCTTCAAACTTGGCCCTTTTATGACTTGTGGACTTCAACTCCCAAACTTCCTCAGCCAGGCATGCTGGCTGAGGAATTCTGGAAGTTGAAGTCCACAAGTCATAAAAGGGCCAAGTTTGAAGACCCGTCCTAGATATTTTAAGGCAAAGCATTCAAAAGGGCATTTTGTAAAGCATCTTGGGAAAGTTGCATCTTTAAACTTCAAGAATTTTCCCAGATTGTCCCAAAGGTATGCAAATGTCCAGACAAGTCAACACACCCAAAACAATGCCAGTGAAGTGAAGCAATATTGTATGGACACACATACACATAACATACAAGCGAACACACAGATAACCCAGGAAAGCTGTTAAAACAGCTGCAGCGAGCTTTCCAGATGACGCAGGAGCCTCAACACCTCAGACAGGAGTGCTCCATTTGCCCCGACCCACTTTGCAAATTGCCCTTTTGAATCCTCTGCACAGCCTTAGAAATCCACCTCGCTCTTGCGCAAAACAAGCAGGAAGAGTCAGTTATTTGTATGAATACAAAACAATGATGTACAGTAACACCTACCTGCAAGGGCTTGCACAGAAGGCTGGTCATGTGTGCTGAGTAGTTGTGCCTGAATCGTTTCCACAACCCGCTTAAACCGACGGCTGGGACCTAGAGAGGCAGAAGCAGGAGCAGAAATGGAACAGATTCCAGAAAACAGGGTCTAAAAGTAGGATGCCACTCAAGTCCAACGGCGAGAAGAGACCGTTGTCTGTGCTATGTCAATGAGGTCTGGAGACTTGAAAATTGAGATTCTTGCAGAATTGTGTACAGTATGTATAATCCCTTCAGGATTATTGGTTGCACTGCTTTCAGAACAGCCGGGGGGGGGGGGGGGG
>NW_015390588.1:15990-36176 GCF_001527695.2 Protobothrops mucrosquamatus | reverse complement strand
AGGAACAAACAATAAGCAAACATTCCGCTTTGTACCTCCATTTTAAAATTTGTGTCCCAAGGTGCTTTTTCAAGAGGCAACTGAACTTGCTTGTTTTTCTTTGAAGACATTCTGCTTCTTAACCAAGAAGCTTCTTCAGCTCTGACTGGAGGGTGGGGAATGGAAGGATTTATATCCCTTGCAGACAGCTGGTCATTCACATTCTTTAAGAGAGTCATTAAGGCCACTTAAGGCAACGGGTGGAAACTAAGCAAGGAGAGAAGCAACCTAGAACTAAGGAGAAACTTCCTGACAGTTAGAACAATTAACCAGTGGAACAACCTGCCTCCAGAAGCGGTGAATGCTCCAACACTGGAGGTTTTAAAGAAGAGATTGGACAGCCATTTGTCCGAAATGGTATAGGGTTTCCTGCCTGAGCAGGGGGTTGGACTAGATGACCTCCAAGGTCCCTTCCAACTTTACTTACCATTACTTGGAGATTTTTTTGTGTCCTCAGGGTCACCTGAGTAGTGCAAATGGGCATGGAGCCTTCTCGGAACTGCTGAAAGGACTGTGTTGTAGACTGGAGATAGATGATGATATATCCCTCCCACTCTGTTAAGAGAAGGCTTTGGGGCAACCGTGACCTGGATGACTGAGAATCCCCATAAACATTTAAAATTTGTGCAGTCTCTTTATCCTCTGCTCTCCATTTACCTCACTACCATTTTTTTTTTAAAAAATACTGTAATATTTTTGTATAATGTTGTTTTTGTTTATATTATTTTTGCAAACTCTAGCATTGCTGAGTACATGACTGTGTTTTGTAATGTGTCCAGAGCACCAGCTGTAGCAAGAAAAAGAGAGTGACATATAATTAAAATTTTTATTTGCTGTCCCCTGCAGCTTAGACTGCAGAAAACAGCAGTCAAAGGAAGGAACACGCAGCTCTTAAATGAATATCTGTCTATTCTCTATTTGGGTCATATCAGAGAGATAAAAGTACCAACCTGCTTTTCCTCCTCCTCCTCCTCCTCCTCCTTCTAAATGAACTCTAACTGGCATAACTTGAAGTCCTAAATTATTGTGAACAGTTGCAGTAACTGCAGGCTGTTATTGTGTCCTTATTCTTTTATTTAGAACAAAGGCAACTTTGATCACTCATCTGATAATCTGGATTAACTTTCAGCATATCAGATTCCTATCCTACTCATTCATTGTGGTCTCATCAACAATACTCTTGCCTCTGTGCAACATTATTGAAATGTCGATAGATTTAATTGCTGTAAGAAATCTTTATAATATATGGTGAGCAGGTCCTTAAGTCCTACCAGTTTCAGATATAGTTTCTTCCTGGTAAACCTTTGTAAGGTTGTTTATAATTTCACCATTTATCATATATCCTTGCATTAATGGAGGCATTTCATTAGCTTTTGAAACTACTATGGTGAGTTTATTTTGGGTCATGCTCAAAAGAGCTGTAATTATAGTGCATACCACACCACAGCCTGTTTACAAAATCCCTGCTGCAGAATTTTATATATTTTTGGCTTTATTCTTCTATCTTCATTGGAACTTGTCCCAAATAAATGGATATTTTTGTTGTTGTGCTTTTGTGTGAATTTCAGCATTAGGTGAAATAAGCTCTAGCTTTCCCCAGGAAAGGTTATAAAATAATAGAGTATGATGCAGTACATAAAGTTGGAAGATTATACAGTTACAAACAATGGATAAACTAAATTTAGATATCCATCTCCATCATCCAGTTTGTGTTGGCCAAATATCTTTAAATTCACTTTCAAGGAACTTTTAAAAAACAAGTAAGGATTATTCTTATTAAACTCGTAATATATGTTTATGTTCAGAATATAGTTGTTTCACTCACAAAAGTTTATTTCCTTTTTACCACATACTTCTTTATTTCCCTTCATTGCAGATTATTTTCCGAAAAATCAGTGATGTCAAGAAAGAAGAGGAGGAGCGCCTGCGACAAAAGAATGAAGTGACCTTGAGCATCCCCGTGGACCACCCTGTTAGGAAGCTCTTCCAGAAATTCAAACAGCAGAAGGAAATGCGGAACCAAGGGACGACAATCATTGATCCTGAAAGGAATACCCTCCAGGTGGAGACCCGAACCATGCAGAATGGTGCTGCCATCACTGGCACAAGTGTGGTCACTGTATCTCAGATCACACCCATCCAAACATCATTGTCCTATGTGAAAACCAATGAGGTGGTCAAACCAAACAACAGGGATGCCACAGAGCTCAAACCTAATAGCAATGGTGACCCCAAATGTCTCAAAGTTACCAGCCCTGTGAGGATGAAAAATGGCAATGGGAAAGGGTGGCTTCGATTAAAGAACAACATGGCAGGCCAGGAAGAGAAAAAGGAAGAGTGGAATAACGTCACCAAAGCAGAGTCCATGGGGCTGTTGTCAGAGGACCCCAAGAGTGTTGACTCAGAAAATGTAACAAAAAACCCACTGAGGAAAACAGACTCCTGTGACAGTGGGATCACAAAAAGTGACCTTCGTTTGGACAAAGCTGGGGAGAACCGTAGCCCCCTAGAGCACAGCCCTAGTCAACCAGATACAAAACACCCTTTTTACCCTATCCCAGAACAAGCCTTACAAACTACACTCCAGGAGATCAAACATGAACTCAAAGAAGATATCCAGCTGATAAGCAGCCGGATGGCCATCCTGGAGAAGCAGGTGGCAGATATTTTAAAAATCTTGTCTGAAAAGAACACATCGCAGACATCATCTTCAAAATCACATTTATCTCCTCAGCTACCATCACAAATACCGTGTCAGGACATTTTTAGTGTCTCAAGGCCAGTGTCACCTGAATCAGAAAAAGATGAAATTCACTTTTAATATATTCCTATTTTTCTTTGTATACCAAGTGTGTGCTTTGAAATGGGCATGCACGCATACTCCTACACAGATAAACAAACACATGTCTGTGTGTGAGCATTTGTAAGAGTGTCTGTGTGTCTGTATGTCTGTATAGATACAGACCCACAGACCCAAAGAAAAAGAGAGAAATCCAGAGTTGTAGTTTGCGTAAGTGTATATGTACATTATAAATATAAAAATATATTTTCACTTGCATTCAGTATGACTTGAACATGAACAATGGATTTTGATATGTAAATATTGCATGTCCAGCTGGATTCTGGCCTGCCAAAGAAAACAGTTATTAATATAGATATTGCTTGTATAATATGCAGTTGACTGCATGCACACTTTCAACTATTTATAATATCTATTATAAAATAAAAGGATGAATTTTGTTTAAAAAAAGAGAGAAAAGGCAATGTATTGCTTAAAGAACACAGTTGTCTTATAATTCCTGGATGAACAGGAATTTCCTGGTAAAAACAAGGAAGAATCCAATACAGGAAAATACTGGCTATTAGTGTCATGTAATCATATACTCATTCACTGAAAGTTGTATATTTGAAGCACAATCCTATGCATCTAAGTCAGGGGTCTTCAAACTCGGCCCTTTTATGACTCATGGACTTCAACTCCCAGAATTCCTCAGCCAGCATGCCTGGTTGAAGAATTCTGGGAGTTGAAGTCCATGAGTCATAAAAGGGCCGAGTTTGAAGACCCCTGATCTATTAAATTCAGTGAAGCCTATCCTCAGGTAAGTATGAATAGAACTGTATCACTGGTCATTGTTTCCATATATACAATACATATATATGGAATACTGCATAACAGATTAAAAATTGAAAAATTCTTCCTTATAAATTTAATTTTGGTGTTGGCACCATCATACAATGATTATATAATGATGCCTGTCCTCTGAAAAGGTTCCCAAAGTACATTTACCATATAAGAAACATCTGGTGCTACTAGCAAATAGCAAAAAAGCACTTTTCATATAAACATGGGCTTAAAATACAGATATATTTTTTTTAAAAAAATCATTAATTCAGGCAATATTGTTTTGCATGGATACCGTATTTTTCCGTGTATAAGATGCTATTTTTTCCTGCAAACACCCTGTTCAAAAATCAGGTGCGTCTTATACACAAAAAAAAAATGGTAACCTTCGCAGCCCAGGGCATGCCTGTGTGGGTTCTTTACATGCCGCTGCCATGCTGCCTGGTGCAGGTGTCAAGCCCCTGTGGGCTTGCCACTAATGGGAGGGGGGAGGAGGCAAGATCGTCAGATGGCGGTGTCCGGAGGTAGCGGATGGGACCAGCAGCATGGATGGCAGTGACAGCCCTTTCCCTCCCTCGTACCTGTATACTGGCCGGGGACCCTGTGAAATGCAGCTGCAAGGCCATCCTGCTCAATAATAGCAGCCAGCTGAACTTCTGGATTTGCCGGCTCAGCTGTTCCGCGCTCTGCCAAACAGCTGATTGGCGTGGAGAAATGGCGGGGAGTTTAAAACCTGCCTTCACTTCCCTTGCCTTGCTCTCATGTTGGTGCTCACGCCAGTTTGTTTGCCAGGGTTGGAAGGCTGCTGCTGTGAACTGACTATGCATGCTCATCGTGCTGGATGCTGGTTAGGTGGGTGGGCAGTGGGGCCAGCCAGGAGGCGTCTATTTAGAGCACTGGGAGGCGGTTGCTCCCAGCGCTGACTTTGTTTGCTGTAAGCTTGGAGCTCACATGCCAGAGCGTCTTATACAAGGGTGTGTTTTATACATGGAAAAATACGGTAATTCTTGTCCACGCTTCTACCTTCAATATACTTAATGAAACTAATGATAGATCTTAACCTGTATGTGCATACATAAACATTATATGTAAGCACTTCTCACAGATTCCTAGTTCATATTTCAGGCAGTTATCTTTCTCAAAAGCATGGCGATTGCTTGTTTTCTTCAAAGCTCTATGCCACCTCATGGTGGAGTATTTTGGTCTATATTCTTAATCACACAGATTCCTCCATCAGATTTCAACGGGTCCTACTATCTTTTGTATCAAAACAGTAGAAATCCATAGCAAAAGGAAGAGAATATTGCATGACTCAATGCAAAACAGCTGCTTCGTATACAGAAGGTTCAAGGCTAGACTCCAAGCCTTCAGGTGAGATTGGGAGGGACTCCATTCTGAAACCCTGAAAAACTGTTGCCAGTCAATACAGACAATCTTGACTTAAATAAATTGACTCTAGGCTTTGTGCCAAAGCAAAATCATGGCACAGGCAATGACTATTGCTACTCTGACACCTCTTCAGGGTAACACCTAAGACCAATGGCTAGAACAGAAAGCTGGGGATTAAGCTGCTGCAGAGAGCCAATGAACCAGCAACTGTGGTGGCAGATCACATGCCAGGATGAGGGCTTTGCCCAGCCCATAATCCAATTCAATATACCACTCATCTCAGTCTGCCAATGATCATAGAGCTGGTTCTTCTAAGTATAGTTACATTTTGATTTTTTTTGTTCCAGAGATTGTTGTTCTTGTGACTGTTGTAGGACATACAGTTTCACAATCATCACATTTTAGGTAGTAGTTTTCTTTGAACATTTCCTCCAAGCTTGCCTAATATTTTCATAAAAGATTCTGCCTCTTTCCATGGGAAAATCAAAATCCATTATAAAATAAGCTCAGATCTGACCAATACTCAAACATTAATCCTGAATACATGAGTTCAAACCCATTTTGCTGACTCTATTCTCAAAGGAACACTGGAAGCTGCTAGTTGAATTATTTGCCCTTTTTTCTATCTCATAATTATTTGATATGACCAGTAACAGCTTTCCAGGAGGTCTTTCATATTTAAATATACTCAATTATTTATTTTCATACCATTCTTCAAATGTATTCCTATAATGTTACAATATTTCCTATGGCTTTTTGAATATGTAAAATGTTTAAGTGCAAAATGAAGTGTATTTTAGTGGCCTTTCCCTATTGGTATCTTGCTCTGGACTTCCAATCATACCCAACTAATATTTGAAGTCCAACACAAGTGGAGTAGATTGTTCTATACTTCAATGTGATATTTCTTTCTTAAATTCTGTGAAAAATTCAGAAGAAATCTGGGGTCAAAATGGACACTTGGAAGGCCCTGAATATGTTCTTCTTACTTCATGTTTAGGATGGTAACATTTTAGTTCCAATGTTGGGACTCAAAAAAAGTATTTAACAATTAAGTTAATATTTGTGGGTTGGTTTGCACATGTGTGTGTGTAGTGCTTGAGTCTATAGCTGAGTGGTTGTGAACCAAAGTGATAACACAATTCTTTGGGTCAAATTCAAGTCTAAAGTTATTTTGCAACATTAGAGAAGTGATTTGTCATTTTCAAAAGATGACCATCTTCATGAACCTGCTATAGAGTTTTATTTTGTGCTTGAAAAAGAACTGGTCCATGAATTGACTGCCTAAACATTTACATACCTGCAATTTGATTCTATGTGATGCTTGATTGGGCACAGCAGGAAGTCTAAAGAGAAAACTTCAATAAATTTAATTCTTGTTGCAGCTTGAGACCTATGGGAGATTTTGCAGATCAGTCTGCTTCACTTCTGACCTGCAGAATGAAGAATAAGAATATTTTACCGTTGTTCTAAGCTGTTGTACCAGTGATTTACAGTGCATTGCTGTATACTGCTGTATACTACCCACCCTGCTCATCTTGCAATGCAGAAATGAAAAAAATGGCTTTGGGACCATAGGCAAAGGCTCTTTATTTTTCTTTGCAGTTGTGGTGCATCCTAGAATGTAAATAGAATTAAACAAATTGCATTTTAACAAGGTGCTTTTTCAAAAAATGCCTTCAAATCAGTGTTGATTGTGGAGGTTTCTTGGACAAATTCCTGTAGTTTTTCTGACAAGGCTTTTGGGGAGAAAGTGATTTGCTATTGCCTTTTTCTTCCTAGGGCTGAGAGTGAGTGACTGACCCAAAGTCGCCAAGCCAGCTTTCATGCCTAAGGTGGAACTAGAACTCACAGTCTCCTGGTGATTGGCCCAAAGTCACCCAGCTGAGTTTGTGCCTAAGGTGTGACTAAAACTCATAGTCTCTTCATTTCTAGAATGATGCCTTAACCATTACACCAGACTAGCTCTCTTTACAAGATGTATGCTTCAGGAATAATTTTTCCCTTAAGTTCTACCATTCCAATTATAGTTCAGGTGCTGGATGAAAAAGACATCATGGCTAAAAGATGGGCATTCTTCCAAAAGATTTTCTGAAATGAAGGCAGTTTGACACTTGGACCAGTGCCGAGTTGATGACAGCATGGTTCTCCTATTTTTGGCATAGAGGAGTTTAGACATGCAGCATCAATCGGCTTAATTTTCAAATAGATTTCCTAAGCCTCTGAAACTGAAACCATATAGAAATTGTGACTTAGGAAGATATATCAATAAAATGGGGGAATAAGCCCTTGCTCAACCCAGGAGTTTGTTTTCTAGACCAGATTTAGAATATGCCCACAAATTCTTTCCTCCTTTCTATTTTCACCCCCAAGATTTCTCTATTTCTGAAATAAAGGTGAAGGTGAAAAAAGAGGACTTACTGTTAAAATAACCAGAATCCTTGATAATCTATTGCTGGTCAAAAGTGAAATTCTTTTTGATACAAATGAGCCGGGATAGTGCCCATAATCTCGAAGATGTTTTGCTGAGTTGTGGGATTTCATTTTGCTCCAATGTGCTGATATGCAGGTAGCCAAGATTTGGAATGGAAACTGAAGAATTTTAGGACTTGCGGCTATTGTTCTATATATTATAACCATTTCTTTGTTGGGTGCAGCTCTAGGTATGATTATAGTGGATTTAATTCTAAGCTGACTTACATAAGATTGATTTAGTTCCTATTATATGCCCTGAATTTTCCACATGTCAACCTTTGTAAGATGTTTGTAGCCTGCGTTGCACTTTCTTTTTAAAACAAAGGAAGGAATGTATGCTGAGCATGGCTTCTGGGTTTTTTTTCTTAATCCCTTTACCAGCAGCATTCATAGGAGGCATTTTTATTTTCTTCTGCCTGAGCAAGTAACATGTTTTATCTCGCTGTGTATTTTTGAATTCTTCTTCATGTTGCATATTTGTGGTGTACACAAACACAAACACACACACACACACATACACACACACACACTGAGAAGTAGAGGATAGGCTGCTGATGCTCTTTCCTAGACATGACCCAGAAGAAGAAGGCTTGAAGTGAAACTGTCAGCAACAGTCTGCTCAACTGTCTGCCTTGTAGGCACAAATTGAGGGAAGTTTTCTAGAATGTTTTTTAATATTCAACCCTGACCTGATCAAGCCCATTTTCAGTTTCAATTCTTCTTTTACCCACTTCTCCCTCTGTCCACTGACACTTGTATCGAATTGGTCTCATTCCACTTGGAATTTTGAGATTCCGAAAGACAAGTAGGCAGCAAGAAGTCCAAACCCCAATGTGTCATTCCAATATTATATTAAGGATCAAAAAGATTTTTTAAAATTAAAAAAATATATTGAAGGAGGCAAAGCCAGCATGCTCAGCTCTATGGAGAAGGTGTGGTGCTCCACAGGTCTTGTCTTCTGAAGCTGCTAGTGCCTCTAAAACAGTGGTTCTCAACCTTTTTAATGCTGCGACCCCCAACCGGTTGTAAGTCGAGGACTAAACCGGTTGTAAGTCGAGGACTAAACCGGTTGTAAGTTGAGGACTAAACCGGTCGTAAGTCGAGGACTACCCAACCAGTCGTAAGTCGAGGACTTTCCCTGCCCAGGAGTGCCACGCATGCGTGGTTCCGCCCCCTGCGCCGGCTGAGGCGTAGCTGGCAAGCGGCAGAGACGGAGCAGGCCGACCACCAGCTGGCCCAGCTCAAGTGAGGTAAGGCACCCGCCGGAAAAGGGGAAAAAATGCCAGACAGCCTTGCTTGGCGACCCCAGTGAAATGGTCGATCGACCCCAAATGGGGTCGCGACCCATAGGTTGAGAACCGCTGCTCTAAAAAGGAAGCTTAGCTGATGCCAGCAATGCAATTAATTTTTGTTTCTTGTCTGATGCTACATTAATTCCAAGAAATAGAACCAGTTCAGGAAAGGCAGGAGAATGGTAGATGTTACCTTTGCTGCTTCTGTTTTTTTTTAAAATATATATTTATGTTTTATCAACAAGAATAAAATGTAAAACAAAGGAAACAGAAAAATATATATATCTAACAATAACAAAAACAAAAAAGTGTACAACCCCCCCAACATCAAACAAATCTAACATTGAACATACAAAAAAAAAATGCACCCCAGCTAAATGCCAGATAGAAAATAATAATAAAAAACCCAATAGTTCTCCTCCCTTTACATAATGGGTCTACAAATAATTGTAAACTTATTGTATGTGTGTGTGTGTGTGTGTATTTATACACATACAAACACAAATATTTCTGATGAGGAAATCTGTATCTAATAATCGAATTGACTCAAAATCGAATCCTAATATATATATATATATATATATATATATATATATATATATATATATATATATATATATATATATATAAACATTGCAAATGCTTCTGGTTTTTTTATGAAAAAAAATTGCCATGGGATAAAATGGATGACAAAGAATGTGTAAGATGGGAATCTTTTGGTAGCAGATGATCCTGTCATACACTAAGCCAGGTCCTTGGTCTGTTTAGCCCACTATTGTCAGTTTTTATTGGCAGGAGCTCTGCTTTCAAAATGCAAACACTACTGCTGATCTATAAATATGTCTCAAAATGCAGAGAATACAATATAAAAGCATTTGGTTATTTAGCTCAAGGCTGTCTACTGGAATTGGCTATGGCGTAACCAGATCTTTGGCATGACAATTTACTAAACACGCTAGTTTGGATTACAGTATATGATCTTACCATTGCGCAGCAACTGGAAGAAAATGGTGGGGAAAAGTATAAGGTTAGTATAATTGTAGGATAGACTGTTTTAGAGCACAAACACAGAATGTTACTCCCAATTAAAACTACATAGAATTAGAATGCAACATGACAGTACTATGGAGAGCTACATAAAGGCAGTAGAGGAAATTCATTTGCTAGCCTCTCATTGGTGATTCATTCCTAGCATTACTGGATTAATTCCATTGCATGTTTTCATTGAAAGTTAGATTATTTTTTTTCCTTTTCTTTACATATATATAATGCCACAATACCGCTAAGAATAAATAATGATAGTTATATAATAAATAGAAATGGGAAGTGTTTCATCGACGATTCTCTCCATAGCCAAAAGTTTCATAGCATGTCATATGATAAGCCAAGGAATCTAATGCTATTTTGGCACCAGGGAGCTGATCTGTATCACAAAATTGCACATAGAAAATTGGCAACTTCTGTAAGAGTAGCATATAAATAAATTAGTGAGCACTGGCTTAAGGAACAACTTGAAGCAAGCCAGATATCAAAGCAAAGTAAGTGCCAAAAGGTGAATACAAGGCTTATATAAATTGCCTTTGTATTTTACAAATATTAATATTTTCCAAGTTAGGGTAATATTGATGATTCTAGCAAAATGTGTAGAGAAATAAATTTTGCTTTGTTGAACATAAAGAACAAGGATTTCTTCATCCCAATTAAATAAGTGTGTCTCTCCACTGAAAATGAAGTCTTGAAATTCTTGATGTTTTTACTTTGGCTGCCTCAGATGCCAATGTTCTGGAGAATCTGCAAAATATAATGGTTATCTTAGACTGGTATTTCTGAACTTGATACTTTTTTATAGAATAATTAGAATAGCAGAGTTGGAAGCAGAATAGCAGAGTTGGAAGGGACCTTGGAGGTCTTCTAGTCCAACCCCCTGCTCAAGCAGGAGATCCTATACCATTTGAGGCAAATGGCTGTCCAAACTTTTCTTAAAAACCTCCAGTGATGGAGTTCCAAAAACTTCTAGAGACACGCCATTCCAATAATTAATTGTTTTCACTGAGAGGAAATTTCTCCTTAATTCAAGGTTGTTAAGGCAAAACATTATTATGTTTGATAAGCTTGTATCAGTTACTTCTTGTCCTGCCCTCAGGTGCTTTGGAGAATATTAGAAGACTGCTATGATGTCACTCCTAGGTCTTTTGTTAGGCTAGACATATCTGTTCATCATATGTTGTAGCCAGCCTCTAGTCCCCTAATCATCTTTGTTGCTCTTCTGTGCACTCTTTCTAGAATCTCAACTTCTTCTTTATAAGATGGCAACCAAAATGAATGCAGTATTCCAAGTGTGATTTTACTAGTGCAGTACAAAGTGGTACTAATACTTTGTGTGATACTATCCCTCTGTTGATGCAGCCTAGGACTGTGTTTGCTTTTTTGGCAACTGCAGCATGCTGCTGGCTCATACTTAAGTGATTGTCTACTAAGTGATCCCTCTCATAGTTATTGATGTTGAGATAGGTATAGTGAGGACTTCAACTTCTAGTTGGTGAATTCTGGGAGTTGAACTGCAAATATCTTAAATTTTCCAAAGTTAAGAAACATTGTCTTAGACGAACAGAAAAGCTAAGAGAGTATTGCCATTTTTCCGCTTCTGAAAATCTTCCAACAGGCTTAGATGTTTCTGCAAATATTTTTTATAAGGACCTGTTGTGCATTCAGCCTGTTATCTACATAAACATTATACTGGGCTAAATGAATAGCAATTTGCCAGTTGTAAACCCAGAGACAGATTGTGAACTTTGACCTCCTTAGAACTTTTTGAAACCAGTCAAGCAATAGATATCAAGATGTGTATAAAACATCATTTATGTTCGCAAGTTCTCAATTGTTAGCCCTATGAGAAGGCCAAAATCAGATCACTTCCAAATTTATCATCTGATTAAACAGGGTATTCTTTCCCATCCAGCTCTGTGCAAAACATCAGTTGCAGACACTTGTGAAAAGTTAAAGAAAGCAGTTCCAGAAAAAATGTTGAAGCTATTCGTTATGCATGAATGTCCATAAAATATGAATACATTATAGAGGGGACTTAATATTTCAGAAGCAAATTAGAACTATAATGAAGGCAATTTAGAACCAGCCGTTCTAGCCGTTTGTCCTATTTCTCTTTATGTGTTTGGCTACAACTCTATTTAATCTCTGTGGCCACATTAGCTAGGAATTATACAAATTCGATTCTTACATAGCAGTGTAGGTTGACACTGGTATACTATAGGAAAGATGTTGGTTATGATCTTATAACATTTGTGCAGTCCAGTGGTTTCTGCTAATAATGATTAGGTATTTAAGATCAAGCATATTGTTTAAGCATTAAGGGAGTGCTCTACATTCTAGCAGAAGCATAATTTATTTACTCTAAGCCAACTGTATCATTCTCCAAAGAATCTACATTTGCTGGTTATTTGTAATCCAGTAACAAAAACTATTTTAGAAATGTTTACATTTAACCAGATTTATCTGAACACTCGTCTTCCATCTACTGTACTGCAAATAAAAAGAGTACTGCCATGCAGAAAAATGTTCTTGTATTTTTTTCCCCTAGAAGTTCTCATTCAGAGAGAAATGCTGCTAAAAATGCTTTCAGACAGAAAGGAAAATAATGGGAAGAAGGTTGTATTCTTGGCTTTAGATAGTGATAAGGGAACCAAGGTTTCTCTGAATGTTCCATCACCATGCAGTTAGTTATCTCTCCCAGATAATGTTTTGCCTTCCTCTGATTTCATTAACTCAGACATCAGGAGGGAATTCATAAAATTGTTTGTTTGTTTACTTTATTTGTACGCACTCATTCCTGAATGTTCTGCATGGTTATAATCAAGAACACCACAAAAAGAACCCTTCTGAAATAAATAAATTAATGAATAAATAAATAAACCCATCCAAAAAGAATAACACAAAATCCAACATCGTAAGGGACAAAGGAAAAGAAACAAAATCATGTGTCTCCAATGTATCTCAGCATTAGAGTGGCCTTCCTCCAGGGCTACATGAAAAAGACAATTGCTTTCTTGAAACCTAGCCTACAGTAAAAGGGTAGGTTGGAGGATGTTTCAAAGCACGGGAGCAGCAGACAAAAATGCCCATTTCCTAGGTCCTGTCGGAGGGCATTCTTACCTAGATTGAATCTGCAGGGAGCTGACTTTGTTTGATCCAATGTGAGGGGCAAATGAATATGGGAGAAAACAGTCCCACAACTAGGTATGGAGCCATGTAGAGACTTACAAATGACAATCAGCATCTCAAATTATACTTGGAAGCCCATTGGCAACATGGTGGAATCAGCCAAATATATTGAGATATACCCATCTCTATCAAAGCCACCATAATTTCCACATGCAACCCCATGCAGAGTTTGTTGTTGTTGTTGTTGTTAATTGCGAAGTCGTGTCCGACCCATCGCGACCCCATGGACAACGTTCCTCCAGGTCTTCCTGTCCTCTACCATCTTCTGGAGTCCATTTAAGTTCACGCCTACTGCTTCAGTGACTCCATCCAGCCACCTCATTCTCTGTCGTCCCCTTCTTCTATTGCCATCAATCTTTCCCAGCATTAGGCCCTTCTCCAGTGAGTCCTTCCTTCTCATTAGGTGGCCAAAGTATTTGAGTTTCAACTTCAGGATCTGGCCTTCTAAAGAGCAGTCGTGGTTGATCTCTTCTAGGACTGACTGGTTTGAACGCCTTGCAGTCCAAGGAACTCGCAGGAGTCTTCTCCAGCACCATAGTTCAAAGGCCTCAATTCTTTGTCACTCAGCCTTTCTTATGGTCCAACTTTCACATCCATACATTGCAACTGGGAAAAGTTTGCAGAGTTTGTTACCTTAATCTAAATGGGGTAAAGTAGGATATCAATGATTGTGAGTTGGGCTTCCTTCCCAGTTCAGGAATGGCTGCAGTTGATGCAGAAGATATCACTGTTCAATCCATATTCTCCATCCACAGTTCTGAGTGGGGTAGCGCAAAACTAAGGAAAGCCAAAGGTAGTGCTAACCTGGAATCATTTAGCCCATGAACCCAAAGTACCTCCAGTGGAGTATTTTGGTGTGAATCTGTTTTTGCATACAGAAACCTGAAAGCCTCCAGAGGCTTTTTTTTTTTCTTTTAGATTGGAAAGGATGGTCAGTCAGAAAAGCTTCGGAATGATGGGAGATGTGTAACAGAAGACAATGCCAGCAGTACACATTTTCAACCTCCAGTTATAACATAAGCTTAAAACACCCCCAAGAGAAATTTGAAAGACATTTTCAATCATTATGAAAAAATAAATAAAACAAAACAATTTGCAAGAAGTTTTTTTAAAAATGTGTGAAATTGCATTTTAGATTTTACCAGAGCATTAAAATATAACTTAGAGCAGGGGTAGTCAACCTTGGCTCTTTTATGACTCGTGGACTTCAACTCCCAGAATTCCTGAGCCAGCTTAGCTGGCTCAGGAATTCTGGGAGTTGAAGTCCACGAGTCATAAAAGAGCCAAGGTTGACTACCCCTGCTGTAGAGTATCACTTCTATTTTTCTCTCTCTCATTTTCCCTTTTTAGACAACGGTATGTGCATGTTTGTGGTTGAACCCATATATGTGGTACTGTCATTCACACATTATTCTGTTGCTCTTCAGTGTCCCTAGTTGTTCATTAATCTTGTTTTTTTTAAAAAAAAAAAAAAAAAAGAAAGAAAGAAAGAGCTCCTAAATTGCATCTTCCCCAGCCTTTGTTTAAAGTCTAAAAAGCTAAGAAAGTTAAAAATCACAAAGGGATTATAGTGCCACAAACGTTAAGCAAGCTTTGGCTTTTTTGTAACTAGGAAAATAGCATGCGCCCTATTACACATTAGGGAATTTTCTTCTTCTTTGAACATTAATTAAACTTACATTTTTCTGCCAATTTAATACAAAGGGAAGGAAGCACTTATTTGCAAATCAATAATACAAATTCTTACTTCCTTCTAGAACTTAATTTATATGAATTTGGCTAGAATTTTCCTACATGGGGAGGCTTAAATCATTAACTTCCTAACAGTGCCTTCTCTATGGCCTCTAACCAGTTCTTCAGAGATTAAAATCTAAGAAAAGCTTCCTTAGGTTGTCAGAAGACTTTGATAAATTTAAAAGTAGAGTGGAATTATGGAAAGTGATAAAAAAAAATCAACACTGGATGGATCCTGTAGAGGAGCTGGTACCTGGCCACAAAGAAAACTGGGAAGTTTGGAAATCACTAATTAGACTGTGCATGGGTACAGCAAGATCAAGAAATACCTTGAATAAATGGGGATACTTGGTGACTTCTATTGTGAATGTGGTGATCTGCAGACTACCACACACATGTACATTTGCCCCCAATGTACTCTTGAGGACCTTATGACTGTGCAACAGAATGTAATATATGTTGCATACTTCTGGGTTATGTTCTTATTTTATACCTATGCATAGGTATATTTTATACCTATGCAGAAAAAGTCAATTGAATTAATATTTGCATGTGAACATATCCACATGTAAAGTGAAATGCATTAAATTTTGCATTATGCTCACTTTGGTATTCCAGTTTAAATAGTTAGAAAAAAATCTTTACAGTAGGGAAACATAAGCTAAAATTGTGAGCATTGTTAAATACATGCAAACATTCTATTACAGAATTTTAAAAATGCATATAAAAGTGCACACATAAAACAAAATTTGTGGGAATGCCTTTCCCTGAAGGCATCTGCCATATAGTGAGCATACTCTGGGTGCTTTAGCAGCCCTTTTCCATAGTAACTCCTGTCCTGTGGAAGATCCTGCCCCCAATATTATCCAGCAGGCCCCCAACCTTTTAGCAACCTTCTGGAAAGCCACAGAAAACTGGCTGTTCCCTCAGAGATGGAGACACGGTAAAACTGGAACATAATAATATCCTTCCGAAGGTCATATATAGTCTTCACAAACAAATCTCTAAAATATTCCTTCCAACATGTCCTTACTATGATATGGAAACGGGATGCACCAACTTAAGATTGAAAAATAATAGACAGAAATTAAATGAATAGATTCAACCATTTCCCCATAAATGTCTTTCCTGCCTATTCCACACACACACACACACACACACACACACACACAAAGTTGAGTTTAACTCTGCAGATGATTGCTTGCAATGTTTATCAAGCATAATTTTCAAATTGCTGGAAATGACAGAGGACTTCGGGTGCATGAGCATGTTGTCAATGGAGAGGTTTTTTTCAGATTCATCAATCCAAAGCTATGTATGTTTTTATGTGTAACAACCAGCATTTTGAATGATAGCCAGCAACGAGTAGCAAGCCAACACAAATGATTGCAATATGTTCTGAATTTGTGCAGTATGCAATACAAAAAACAAAAACAAATCTGCCTGGCAGCTACATTTTGCATCACCTGGAGTTTCTGAACATTTTTAGGATAACCACACACAAAGCACGATGCAGTAGTCCAGTGGTTCTCAACCTTTTTAATGCCGCGACCCCAACCAGTCGTAAGTCGAGGACTAAACCGGTCGTAAGTCGAGGACTAAACCGGTCGTAAGTCGAGGACTACCCAACCGGTCGTAAGTCGAGGACTTTCCCTGCCCGGGAGCGCCGCGCATGCGTGGTTCCGCCCCCTGCGCCAGCCAAGGCGTAGCTGGCAAGCGGCAGAGATGGAGCAGGCCGACCACCAGCTGGCCCAGCCCAAGGGAGGTAAGGCACCCGCCGGAAAAGGGGGAAAAATGGCAGACAAAAAGGCGGACAAAAAACATGGCGGACAGCCTTGCTTGGCGACCCCCGTGAAATGGTCAATCGACCCCAAATGGGGTCCCGACCCACAGGTTGAGAACCACTGCAGTAGTCTAATCTGAATGATGGACAGTAGGTAGATCTATATGATCCTTATAAGAACACGTATGATACCACCACAAAGTTCAGTCCAGAAGCACAGTTTTTCTTATCTCTTTGTCATCTAATAGTTATCAAGAATTTTGCAGTACATATTTGATACCCCCTAACTTATATTGACAAAGGGCTTCCTGCCTCTAAAACATGAGATCTACCACTGAACATCATCATCTCTAGCCTAATACGGTATTGTCTTCATCCATTGAGTTTTGCTTTCAAACGAACAAACATCCATTTTATTTCCACTTTTTCACTGCATCTGTATATCCATTCAAGAAGAATCTTGCATTTGCCATTCATCAGAACTATTACAAAAGGGAAGATGATCAAAAGGAAAGATGGTGATCAGACATGAATCTTCAAGGCTGTCAAATTTATTTTTAATAAGCAGCCAAAAGGAGAAAAGACTTTGTCACAGTTAGAAGTATATTCACCACAATGCTTGCTAATAGATGGCATCCTTCTTTTGCCATTACCCCTGTGATAATCAGTATCAATATTTTCTGCAGCTTTTCAATGGAAGAGGGAAGACTGTTCATCTTGCGCAGCCACTTTTGCATTTTAGCATTAAGTCTCCAGTTTCACAGTAATCAATAAATGTAAGGCTCTATATGTTTAACAGCCTTGTCAAGGATGTTGATTTACAGACATTTGTTTCTTGTCTTACTGGTATTGAGCCAAAACTCTCAGCAAGTGGATATTTTTAACAACTAAAAGCCCTTTTGATAACCAACCACTGCATTGGTCCATTCAATAAATTGAATGTACTGCTCAATGGCATTATGCAGTCCACGTCTCCAAGTACAGCCATTGATTTAAGCAACAGTTAAACAGTTATTATTGGAAGCATTTTAGAAAACAAATTCTTATGCAAGCAATTTGAGCTGTCTCTGATTTTGATTTGCAAGTCAGTTATAGAATTTTACTGAATTGAAAAATATATTTTCTGATATTGTTAGGCATGCTGGCTTTTCAAAATTCTATAAAGAGAAATCTAGTGGATAACATCCTAATTGTTCAAGATGCAGATAGGATGGAACTTTAAATATGCTGATTTTTAATATTGGTAACCAACATTAAACCAGATGCTGTAAAATGGAGAGATTAACCCAAAGGAGGAAAACATCTTGCAGTTGGGAGGCTCTGTCTTAAAGGAGAGATAAGATCTCCAACTTTAAGTCTCTCCACCAGAAACCAGCTATTCTTCTTCCTCCACAATACTTAGCTTAAGAGTGAACTCACAGCCCTAATTTTAATGGTATTTCATCAGCAAGAGCAAGTTGATTGTTGTGTCTGGAGATGTTGTTTTCGTGAAATCTTTGGTGCTCTCTTAAACTGTTGTTTTGTTGCACACGTTTCATTACCATACCAGGTAATATCACCACGGCTAGAAGGGTTTGCTTTAATTTTTATATACTAGTGGCTTATATTGGTGGGAGTGGTCTTGGTAGTTCCTTGATTAGGCTGTTGTTTACTATTAGCTTGTTTGTCTACATTGGTAGTTCCTGACTGGGGTATTGTTTACCCCATTGGTAGTTCCTGATTGTTGGTCTAGTGTTAATTTGATGTTAATTTCTGCTCATATGGTTTACTTTTGGTTTACTTAGGATGGTTTGGAGGGATTTAGTTGGTTTGTGTGCTACAGTGATGCCATGTGGTTCTAATAGTCTGTTGGTGGTTTCTGAGATGTTTTTTTATGTATGGGAGCCAATAAACAGTAAACAATAGCCTAATCAAGAACCACCCAGACCACTCCCACCAACACTGACAGGACGAGCCATTAGTAGAGAAGCAACCTAGAACTAGGGAGAAACTTCCTGACAGTTAGAACAATTAACCAGTGGAACAACCTGCCTCCAGAAGCGGTGAATGCTCCAACACTGGACATTTTTAAGAAGAAACTGGACAGCCATTTGTCCGAAAGGTATAGGATTTCCTGCCTGAGCAGGAGGTTGGACTAGATGACCTCCAAGGTCCCTTCCAACTTTATCATCATCATCATCATCATCATCATCATCATCATCATCATCATCATCATTATTATTATTATTATTATTATTATTATTATTATTATTATTATTATTATTATTATATAAATATAAAAGCAAACTCCACTCCCTTCTAGTACTGATGATGTTACCTAGTTTGGTAATGAAACATCTGCAATAAAACCACCAATCTCAGAGAGCACTAAGGATTCCACAGTTCAACCCTGAGCTACAAATATTGCCTTCTATTGGTGGGATTTTTATTAGTTTGAGGAAAATCTTCTATACGTGTTGCTGCACAAGGGGCTATGGAACTGGTTGCTTCTCTTGAACAAAATCAATGAAGGCAGTCTTGCTCACTCCCAAGCCATTCCCAAGCACAGAATACCAGCAACTGTGCTATTCTCTCCACCTTACTTACACTGAGACTGCAAGCTCTTTTGAAACCAAAGTGTAATAAATAGAAAAGACACAGGAAGAGCCGCTCTTAGGCTGCCCAAAACGAGCATGTATGGTGTCCCCTTTTGTCACATCCTTGTGACTAAAAGCAGATGGAGGCTGCTAGGAAGTAAGGGTTGTTCCCAACGGTGCTAAAAAAGCCTAGCCCTCATTGTCTGTGAGACAGTCAGTGGTGGGATTCAGCCAGTTCGCACCATTTCGGTAGAACCACTAGCTAATTTTTTGTTGCCCAGGCCCAGAATGGACTTCCGAAAGCGGCATCCACACAGAGAACCGGTTGTTCACATATTTGAATCCCACCACTGGAGATAGTCCAAGCATGGGTCCCCGTGCGGGGGACATTAAAACAAACGCAATTGCATGATCAAAGAGCAGCCTGTGGAAAAAGGAGCAGGGCTTCAATCACATAGTTGCAACCGTCATGAGGACTTTTTTTTTTACCTCCCCATTATTCCACATTTTCTTCAAAATCAACCTATTTCCATTTCTGTTAATTTTATATTTACCCTCTCAAATTCATTTCATCCCTTTTACCCTCAGCCTATGAATATTTTTAGAAAGCTGAACAAAACCACCACATTTTCATTAATATTTCTCCCACATGTTTGTCTTGTGGGAAGGAAATTGTGTCCTTCTGCCATTCAGTCTCCCCACTGTAATCAGAACAAAAGGTTAAAAATCACAATTAGAATGGGTTGAGTACAAAGATTAAAATGCAGCAGGAAACACCAATTTAATTGGGCAAATATTCCTTCCAGGCTAAGCTTAGCTGAAGGTCTCTTCGATTAAATAAGAAAAGATCCTTTCCCTGAAGAGATTACTGTTTCAAATCAGCAATGCTACTAAATAAGCAGAAGCAGGGACTCATCAGGGTGCCTGACAGCAGAGCGCCCCCTCTCGGAACTCTGGCCAAGTGCACTTTCCTACAATTCCTCAAGAGTCCACTTTCACACTCTTTCAAGGAACAAAAGCAAGATTTCCCTATATAAAGG
>NW_015390588.1:12305-15166 GCF_001527695.2 Protobothrops mucrosquamatus | reverse complement strand
AAAAAAAAAATCTTAAGCAAGGTGTCTAGTGGGTGGGAGAGGGCAGGGTATTTTAAAAAAATCAAAATTGGCAGCTGTACGATGAAAAAACCCAAATCATAGCCACCATCTTGATTTTACTGACCCCCCTATTACAGATGATCTTCTAAAATTTCAGATCTTGAAGAAACACAGGATAAAAATAGAAAGCTCTTTTGTGGGACAAGAGAGTTTTTGAGAAACTGAAATGTAAATTTGGACCAGGATTAGTCTATGGCCAGATGGCTACGGAGCCAGATATTATATAAATACTGTGTGACAGGAACTAATGACCGGTGAAGACTCATCAGCCACCACACCTGAAGGCAGGACAAGGAGCAACGGGTGGAAGCTAACCAAAGAGAGAAGCAACCTAGAACTAAGGACAAACTTCCTGACAGTTAGAACAATTAACCAGTGGAACAACCTGCCTCCAGAAGCGGTGAATGCTCCAACACTGGAAGTTTTTAAGAAGAAACTGGGCAGCCATTTGTCCAAAATGGTATAGGGTTTCCTGCCTGAGCAGGAGGTTGGACTAGTTGACCTCCAAGGTACCTTCCAACTTTATCATCATCATCATCATCATCATCATCATCATCATCATCATCATCATCATCATCATCATCATCATTATTATTATTATTATTATTATTATTATTATTATTATTATTATTATTATTATTATTATTATTATGGCTTTTCAACCAGTGGTATGGGTACCACCTGTGGTACATTGGCACCTGGCAGGCGGTACGCGACCATCCTAGAAAAGTGGTAGCGGGGGAGGGGAATGAGCTGACCACACAAGCCTGAGCAAGACATGGCTGGAGCTGCAGGGCTGTCAGGGCTCAGCGGAAGTGCCAGGATCAGCACCAGGCTCCAGCTGGAGCTCAGCGCTGATCCTGGTGCTTCTGCTGAGCTCAGAAGACGTGCCGATCAGCTGGAATGTTGCAGCATCTCCAGGGTCTTCTGATTTACATTCAGATGCTTGGCAACTGATTCATATTTATGACAGTCATAGTGTCCCAGGGTCATGTGAAGTGACTAAAGCCTGCTGCAACCACCCAGCAGACAGGGGAAATAAAAACCAAACACCCCCCCACCCCGCCCCCGCTGCCAATCCTCAACAGAAATGCTCACAACAATGAAAGGAAGGAGGAAGAGCGCCTCCAGGTGGGCAGGCAGATGTCTTGCTCAGCTGTGGCTTGGGGGGCACTTTTTTCAGTGCCATTGTAACTTCGAACTAAGCAAACTGTTGTAAGTTGAGGACTACCTGTACTTTATCACTTTTTTCCTTTTGGGCGGGGTCATCAAGTTTTTGACACCTTGCTAGGCGACTGGTGGTACTCGGATATTGCCATATTCTAAAAGTGGTACAATGGGTGAAAAGGTTGAAAAGTCCTGCTTTAGACTGCCTTGGCCTAAAGATCTGCCTTCTCAAAGCTGAATGACAAATTCAGAGCTACATAACAAAGAATGATGATTGCTTATGAAAGATCTTGCAGAGCACCCACCGCTGCCTTTCTGAATGGTGAAAGGCTGCTGTTAGGCCAACCAAAGGCTAGGGACAGGAAGAGACCTGTTCCCAGCCATCACCACCCTTATTTTTCTGAGCTGAAAATGAACGCCTTTCTTGGCAAAATCTGTTGGAAGCTACTCTCTCCTTTGTGCTCAATTCTGTGGTGTTGTGGACACAGCTGTGATATCGCAGATGGAGGGATGGGAAAGAGAATACATGTACACTTCCCCGGTGAAAAAAAGCTACAGTTAATATCTCTCTAATCTTTTTTGCTATAAGAGGGGCTTTGAGTTATAAGCTCTACTGCCTAGTGAGGGCAAATTTTTCAAGATAATGTTGAATTTTATTTATTTATTTATTTATTGTGAATAGAATGGAATAGAATAGAATAGAATAGAATAGAATAGAATAGAATAGAATAGAATAGGAATAGGAATAGGAATAGGAATAGGAATAGGAATAGAATAGAATAGAATAGAATAGAATAGAATAGAATAGAATAGAATAGAATAGAATAGAATAGAATAGAATAGAATAGAATACTGAGTTTATAATGACTCCCTCATAGCTGATAATAGAGGGACCCAGGGTGTCTCCCTGTGGGCTGGGGGAGGCAAGATGTCATCTGTACTGGTACCATTGAAATCCTCCCTCCCAGTCTGAGATAAACAAAGCAGCACTCCAGCACACATTTTTAATGTTTCTGTCTGTCTGTCTATCTATCATCTATCACAGGGGTAGTCAACCTTGGCTCTTTTATGACTCGTGGACTTCAACTCCCAGAATTCCTGAGCCAGCTAAGCTGGCTCAGGAATTCTGGGAGTTGAAGTCCACGAGTCATAAAAGAGCCAAGGTTGACTACCCCTGATCTATCGTATTAACAATAGCATTTTGATGGTTGTGTAATTAAAAGTAAACAAGCCATTTACCTGGAAAAAGCTGGAGATTATTAAATAATTATGGCTTCCCTTAAAAAAGGTCAATACTGGACTAAACAGTTTTGTTTGCCTCTTTGTCCTTCTCCTTTGGATGAATAAATCATTTAGATTTACAACACAACTGCCCTGGTATGCCAGAAGAGAGGCATTTTAAATCATTTGACCTCGTTGAAGTAATGAACTGCCAATTATGGGCAGACCATGTCTGCAAAGAGGGCAGAAATACACAACTTTATTGCATCTGAGCAAACTAAATGAAATCACAAAGAGGAAAACCTATCAATAATGAAGACGATGTAAAGTGGTACCATGCTTAATAAAATATTCCAGCTGTACATGGTTGTGTGGTTGGACTAAGAGAAATTGGATCTAAACTACCTTCTGTC
>NW_015390588.1:8251-11863 GCF_001527695.2 Protobothrops mucrosquamatus | reverse complement strand
ATTATGGGCAGACCATGTCTGCAAAGAGGGCAGAAATACACAACTTTATTGCATCTGAGCAAACTAAATGAAATCACAAAGAGGAAAACCTATCAATAATGAAGACGATGTAAAGTGGTACCATGCTTAATAAAATATTCCAGCTGTACATGGTTGTGTGGTTGGACTAAGAGAAATTGGATCTAAACTACCTTCTGTCCAATCTCTCTCCCCCCCCCTCCATCTGTGTGTGTGTGTGTGTGTGTGTGTGTGTGTGTGTGTGTGTGTTGGGAAAGAGATTGGGGCAAGGGAAATGTTAGTATATTAGAGGATCCAAGGCTCAACTTCATTTTCATCTTCTTATGAGAAAAAGATTTTTTGGAAAATTCTCTTCAACACAGTCAAAATACCGTGGTATTATAATTAAAGCTGGGTATTTTCAATGTCTCAAAGACTTAAATTTCTACTATGCATCTGCTTATCTAGAAAGCAATGTGTTATTTTATATATCTATATGTATGTCCATATAGAGATATGGATGTGTATCTATATCTATATATCATCTATTATCTAACTTCATGGAAAGATCTGAATTATTATTTACATCCCTTCCCTAAACCATATGGGAAATCAGAATGGTTATTCTGGGAGCTGCTATTTTAATTTTAAGAATGCACTAGAATGGTGTTCTTTTTAAGATTTTTGTGAAAATTTTAAATGGTGGCACTGATAGTATAACAGTGTTTCTCAACTCCTAGCAATTTTAAGATGTGTGAACTTCAACTCCCAGAATTCCTCAGCTATCATTCTCAATGCTGGCTGGGGAATACTGGGAGTTGAAGTCCACCTATCTTAAAGTTGCTAAGGTTGAGAAACACTGGCATTCCAGATGGCTCCCATCTGTGATTACTAAATTGCTAGCAAACAGACTATTACATTTATGTGGATTCTGGTTTTATAAGAAAAGGAGAAAGGGACACCCCATTTGTACATATTTCCCCAAAGTCAGCTTTTTCTTCTAAATTAAAAATAATCTCTACAAATATTCTAACATTTCCTTTTTAGAGAATTGCTCAATCCCTGAGATTGACTTGTTTTTTCCCAGCCATACAAACTTAATTTAGATGGAATGTAAAAAGGCACAATTATTGGATCTGCCTGATTGTGAGTTAGACCAAAAGGAGGACCCACTAAAATTTATCATTTTACCTCCTCCTCCTCCTCCTCCTCCTCCTCCTCCTCCTCCTCATAGAAGAAAGGGTGAAAACGTGAGAACTCTTCTGTAGGTCTATAGCTTTTCTATACATCTGTGGTAATAGTTGGAGTAATAGTTGGACTAGGAGAGAAGGAGTTAAATAACTTGTCTGCATATTTAGAACTTTATACAAATTGCTTTTGACTTTCAGAGAAGGATTTCATATTAAGACAACAATCCTCTACAACATGCAAATGTTGGAGACTTAGTATGAAGACAGATGGAGATGTGAGTATAATTTTGTGTTTATAGAATAGTGCTTCATATTGTCATAATAATCTTCACTGTGTCTGCAAATAGATTTGGGCTCCTTCTGTAGCATGCCGTTATTTTCCCCAAGCAGATATTGGGACCTGTAATTTCTTTTGGGATTTTATAACCATGACAACTGCTTTTAAGGACCTTCTTTTCCTCCTTCCTGAGATCTGAAATCAGAAACTGCTTTACTTTAAAGGGGTTTAGGAAATACTGTATGTGCACAGATGAGCTGCTATTTAACCAATGTTCTCTTTTACTTTCCTAGTGCTATTAATAGCGCATACACAGAGAGAGAGAGAGACAAGCCAAAAAATATTGTATGGAAGAAAATGCCTCTCTCCTAGGAAGTTGAGGGAAAGGGGAAGGACTATTTTTTACCATTAATTTTTAACAATGCTGAAATGAAATCATCCTTGCCTAAATCAAAAATCCCCTAAAACATCATAAATGCTAATGATGACATTTTATACAGCTAGCATCTTTGAAGCTACCTCAAAGATATATACCTCTTTTATATATCTTTGAATGCTAGGTAAGCTTTACAGAGAGAGTTGAAAGAGATTCAGTAATGCTAAAAAATATTCCAGGAGTTAGTGATAAGGTAGGCTAGTTAAGACCTGGTTCTTTTTACTTCATGAAAGTCAATGAGATTTTCATGAGGTAAAAAGGACCAGGTCTTAACTAGCCTACCTTATCACTAATTGAAGAGCTGAAAGGTCCAATAGTTTTTCTAGTTGTCCCTTTCCAAATAGGGTTTAGAAATAAAATGCCAGGCATCAAGAGTCCACATGATTTTGTTTGAGTTTGTGAGTCTTCTCACCTTTAACCAAAATGAAGCTGTTGTTGCAGAGTTATTATGGGAACATCATGCATGTATCTTATCAAGGGAAGAAGAAGATTAAACAGTGAGGAACTGATATTGGGATCACCATAAATATCCATTTATGTTATTCTCTGCTTATAGTTGCAGCACAATACACCATCTCCCATAAGTATAGCAATGTTTCTCAATATATAACATTTTTTCTCAAATTGGGCAACTTTAAGATGTGTGTGGACTTCAACTCCCAAACTTCCTCAGCCAGCAGTGGCTAGGGGATTCTGGGAGTTGAAGTCCACATATCTTAAAATTGTGCAGTTTGAGAAACACTGAGATATATAGCATCATACATTTGGCCTCTAAAATAGGAATAGGTAATTTGAGGCTTTAGGGTCCAAGGTGGCCCCTGGCCTCATTTATTGTTGCTCTTGTTCAGAATTCAGGTGAAATAGTTCTGACCCTTGCGTGGCTTAATTACAAAAGAAACTGAGACACAGATTTTGCAAAAAAAATTAAAAGGAATGACTGACTATACGCTCCACAAAAGATGGCCCGATTAAACCTTGCTTCACCCGCACTCACTGGGCACTAACAGATTGTCCCTGTTTTATCTCTAGTATCTAGGTCTAATTCCTCTCTATTTTTCTTCTTCTAGTTATCATAAATTCTTGGAGATGGGGAGAGAGAGAATGACTTCTTTTTCTCTCTTGCCCTATCTCAGTGGTGGGATTCAAATATGTGAATAACTGGTTCTCTGTATAGATGCCGCTTCCAGAAGTCCATTCTGGGCCTGGGCAACAAAAAATTAGCTACCGGTTCTGCCGAAGTGGTGCGAACTGGCTGAATCCCACCACTGCCCTATCCCCTATTCCTTTCAATTGCATGTGGACTAACAATTTGCTTAGAAGGAATGTAGCCCTGTCAGCCATTTTTGGCATATGCATTTGGATCTTGGCAGACCTAATTCAGAAGGTGCATCATACGATGAAAACAGAATCAATGTCCTACAGCTGATGGAGTAGGAATGTGGAAAGCTGGAAGCAAGACCACATATTTAACATCACTATGGCAGATTCTCAGGAGATGGGATTTCCAACTGACAATCTTTGAGTTTGCTAACTGGAACTGTTCCTGATAGGAAAACAGCTCTGTTTGAAATGTAGCATCCCATTAGTGACTTATAACACCAAATCTTCTAGAGTCATTCAGCTTTCGTTACAATCTATAACAGTGATGAGGACAAGCATTTTATTTCCTCAGTAATGGATTATGCTACAAGATGTTGTACATTGAGTATTGA
>NW_015390588.1:0-6398 GCF_001527695.2 Protobothrops mucrosquamatus | reverse complement strand
GCCTCACAACGGCCTCTTTAAGGGCCGCAGGAAAGGCACCCTCCTGCAAAGAAGCGTTAACAATTCCCTGGAGCCAGGCTCGTGTACCCTCCCGGGCTGCCAGTACCAGCCAGGAGGGGCACGGATCCAACAAACATGTGGTTGCATTCAGCCTTCCCAAGACCCTGTCCACGTCCTCGGGAGCAACAGAGTCAAACTCTTTCCATACAACCGTCTCAAGACCTGCTTCCGTCTCCTCCCCCTGGGCCAACCAGTCAGAGTCCAAGCCTTCCCGGATCCGCGCGATGTGCCTTATCTGCTGTAGTCCTTGTCTTCTGGAATATTCTCTCTTCAGAGCTGATGGGAGAGCTTAGCCTTGAAGATCTGGCTTTGTGCTCAGGCCCAGGGCCTTGAGTGTATGAAGGGCTCCACTTCCTGGTATATTGACATCTATGATGAATTTTTTTCTTGGCTACCAAATATATTTATTTTTGTACTATATTATAGCTGTTTCTAATTGTTTTATGATTATTTGCTACCAAATAATTTGTTTGACATTCATATAAATTGAATAAATAAATAAATATTTTTGAAGAATGGTTCTAGAAGTTCAGTTTAATAATGTCTGTCCCTATAGATAGATTGTGTCTAAAAGATATTGTGGAAGAGGACCAAATTCTACCTGACTAGATTGAATTGAAAGTAGATTTTAAAATGACACATTGCAAGAATGAAATTGAAAAAGATGTTATATAGATCACACAAAAGAAGCTGGCTGATGTCACTATAATTAAAATGAATATGCAAATAGAAAATTAAGAAAATTACCTGTATAATTTTCCCACATTGGATTTACAAAAAGGTTTGTTAAAGGTTTGAAGAATTTTATGAAAAGTGGCAAAGAAAAAATAAAAAGATATCAAGCTCTACAACATTATTTGAAAGAACTAAACATCAAGATTGTTTAAAGTAAAAGGAAGAAATATAAAGTTGATTTATTAGATCAAGACTAATATATTGTTTACTCTGATAACCTTTAATAGATTTTTGCTGAGATCAGGGCTGAAATGACAAGGTTTTATAGAGTTATTTATAGATAAGAGATGGAATATGGGAAGACAAGATCATTTGTTGTATTTGTTGCATTGAGTGACTATTACAGAGAAGCATTTGAGGCCAGGTCAAGAAATCATAGATGGATTTAGATATGGAATGGGATGTGTTTCAATCCTGTATTTGGTTCCGGGAAGCTCAGGGGGGGAAGGGGATTAGGGGTAAAAAAAATGATGTATTTACATGTTATAGGTAAATAATAATTGTATTGATAAGAGGAGATGCTCGGCTGGTATCCCAAATTGCACTCGA
This sequence comes from Protobothrops mucrosquamatus, assembly GCF_001527695.2. NCBI lineage: Eukaryota > Metazoa > Chordata > Lepidosauria > Squamata > Viperidae > Protobothrops > Protobothrops mucrosquamatus. The sequence goes on along the minus strand of NW_015390588.1, from coordinate 5,054 downwards.
GGAGGTGGTCAGGAAGGGAGGGGATGTAGAAGTGGGAAGGAGGAAGGAGGAGAGGTTGTGGGTCAGAGGCAGGAAGGAAAGGAAAGTGGATGAGGGCGGAGGCAAGGCGGGGACTGCCGAGCGTTTCCGACAATGTATTGATTTGGATTGTTTTTTTTGCTTGTGTATACAAATGCATCATATTACTTATTGTTTAATTATAAAAATCAATAAAAATTTTAATAAAAAAAGAAAAAGAAATCATAGATGGAAACTAATCAAGGGCAGATCCAACCTAGAACTAAGGAGAAATTTCCTAACAGAGCAATTAATTAATCATTAATCAGTAGAGCTGGTTAGTTGTGGATGCTCCATGATTGGAGGTTTTTAAGGTTTTTAAGAAGAGATTGGAGAGTCGTTGTCCAGAATGTTATAGGTCCTCCTGCTTGAGCTGAACTCAAAGACCTCCAGCTGGACTCAAAAACCTCCAAGGGCCCTTCTAACTCTGTTATTTTGTCATTATTATCTTTTAAGATAAGGTGATAAGTGATTAAAATTGTTTACACTTGTGAAGAAGGTGGGAGATCACCTTAATAGATCTTTCTTTCCTTTTTCTTTTTTCTTTTCTATTTTTATTTCTGTTTTTTCCTTTTTTCTGCACTTTTTACTTTTATTCTTTTAGCTTTTTCAAAAAAAGTATTAGTTTCTATTGTTATAAATATAATTCTTAATAAAATTGCTGTGTGTGTGTGTGTGTGTAGATAAATAAATAAAACTAGTGGGGGGAATGTCTTATTCAACTCTACCGACTTTTCCCTTTAATAGTAACCACAAATGACTACTCTTCCAGATCAGCAAGGGCCCTTAATTGTATTTTTCTGGGTAAAGGAATATTCACATTGACTCCGTCACACTCCTTGCATATGTTAAATGCTTTTTAATCCCTTCTTTTCCTCCTTATTTCCTAATAGCATTCTGCTCAATTTCCATCCCCTCTTTTTAATCTAGCATGAGCCACTGAGCGATCTCAGCAGAATGGAACGGAATACAATCCCCACTGCTGGGATAACTGCTCCCTTTCTCACCTGAAGTGTTTTCAGTATTGCCCTCCTGGAGGGAAAAATGACAGAGGTTTTTGTTAGGCTTAATTATGAGTACAAAAATAGATCTTAGCGGGATGGGCTGATCCTTCCTTGAACTGCTGAGATCAATGGAACTAAGCTCTCTCATTGTCAGAAATCATTTGGGCAAACAGGCAACTCTAAGGTCATTGTCTGTAATGAAGAGGGACCTTAGATAGATGCATTCATAAATTCAAGGAATGCTAAGATTCGTGTGGGCTTCAAACGCTTTCAATAAAATCAATTCCATCAATTCCTCTCTCCCACACAACCCTCAAAAGCCACTTCCATGCTGAAATAATAGTTATTTTATTCATTCAGTTTTTATGTCACCATCTCATCTAAGTGACCCTGGGTGGTTTACAACAACATAATAAAACAATATAAATGCATAAGTAAAAACAAAATATTCTAAAGTTTACAAAATATGTAAAATAATTAAAAGTATTCTAATCCCTCTGTGCTCTGCTTGTACTTTGATAACCACCAGACAGACAAAGACAAATATAAAATTATATAAAATTACAGAAGCTGCAATAAAATAATGATAAAAGTTACAATGAATTTTATTTTACTTAGTGCTCTTAAATGTTGAGTTAAATGTAAAAAGAACTGACTATCAAGTTCTTTCTATTGTTTTCACCTTAAGTCTTCTGAAAGCTAAGACAAAACAACTCATCCAGTAACTTTTTAAAATTGAGTGTTAAAACATACAGGTAGCCCGTTGGCCACAGAAGTTAAAATCCATTTTAGAGTAATAGTATCATGTTTCCCCAAAAGTAAACCCTACTCCAAAAGTAAGCCCCAGCTTACTTTTTGGGAGTGGACCTAATATAAGCCCTACCCCGAAAATAAGCCCTAGTGCGGGGCGGGGCAAGTCGGCCCAGATCTTCTGTGCGACAGCCGGAGCGCCCCCCGCCTGCCAGGCCCTTTGCCAGCGGCCGCTGGTGAAACCGCACCACCCACACCTCCACCTTTGGGCTGCTGAGTGTCAGCCTGCATGCCTATTTCTCAGCCTTGTGGGACTACGGGTAAAAAAAAAAGTTCAGTCCGACTTTCTAACTTCTTGAGATCTCGTGAGAAGTTAGAAAGTCTGATTGAACTTTTTTTTGTCCCACAAACACGCAGCGAAGGCTGAGAAGCAAATGGAAAAATGCAATGCAGCTGAAAGGCAGATTAGTAAAACAACACTTTGGGGGAGGTGAGGGCATCGGGGTGGGCGTGGCAACCTTACCCTACATGGCTCCGGCAGGTGTCTGGCAGTGGAGGGAAGCAACTCCACCCCACCACCACCTGCCTTGCCTCCTCACCTCATGGCGGCAGTGGCAGCACCAAGTAGGCATGCAGGCTGGCACTCAGCAGCCCAAAGGTGGAGGCATGGATGGCACAGTTGCACTGGTGGCCATTGACAAATGGCCCTGGCAGGCAGGGGGGCAGCACTCTGGATCTGGGCTGACTCACCTCTCACCAGGCTCGGCGCCCTTTCCGCCACCACCCACAAAGGCCGCACCATACCTGGTCCACCACCAAGCTCTCGCCACCATGTTGCTTCTTCCCATGCACAGCAGGCCCCACCCCCGCTCACTCACTCGCAGCCTACTGGTACCGGTACTGGCAAAAAGTAAGCCCTCCCTAAAAGTAAAATCTAGTGCTTACTTCGGAGCCCAAAATAAAGTAAAACAGGGTCTTACTTTCGGGGAAACACGGTATATGAAGGTAATGCTCTTCCTCCTTCTCCTCATATGCCAATATTAGAGAACCCAAGAAAATCTCTCGTTTTAGAAATTCGATCTTAGAGACCCCGAGAAATAGGGTACCAGGTATGTTTAGCCTACTGAAGAGAAAGCTCAGGGGAGACATGATAGCAGTCTTCCAATATCTGAAGGGCTGACACAGGGAAGACAATATCAATTTATTCTCCATAGCATCTGAGGGCAGGACAAGAAACAGTGGATGGAAGCTCATGAAGCAATTCAACCTAGAAATAAGGAGGAGTTTCCTGACAGTGAAAATGATTAATTTAGTAGAATATATATAACTTTATATATCATCATATTACCAATTAAACATTTGATGAGCATTCTATAACATCAACATTCTCACAAAACAGTTATGAATCGAAATGCATAACTAGATTTCACTTTTAGATTAACAGAATTCATCTAGATTAATAAAACAAATGATTTGTTTTAGTGGACAATTGATTTTTTTATCTGGTTTCTCACCTTTGGATGACATAGCACAGCTTTTCCTTTTAGGCCAAGAATTAAATACTAATTAGGAGGGAGTATCAATTCTACAACTGTTCCTTTATTCTCTTTTTCCCCATAAAAATGACCCTGTGAGATAGGATGTGCTGAGAGAGTGACCCAATCAGCTTCCTCTGGATCTCTGACTCATTGTCAAGTGCCTTGGCCCTTACACTACACTGGCTACGGGGAAGCATCTTTCACTACTGTTCAAAGCAGAGGGGAGTTTAGGGGGCACAGGTCTGTTTACGCAGCAGACAAGTTCACTCTCCAATGCCTCATTGAACATTGCCTGATTGTTCTACCTGACACTGGTTCCCTCCCTATTCATACTAAAGCCACTTAGGTTGTTAACGAATATCACCATGGATTCCAGTGACATATTCTATCTTCACCTGCTCTACAATAACAGAAATGAGTGAACTCCAGCTCATGTTTTTCCTGAGTGTACAAATGGTAAAGTCAGAAAAAAAGGTACACCCATAGAACCACATTCCTTTTGCCAGAAGATACCATATTAATATTCTGGTAGTGCAGGGCAAGTTTATTTTATATACTTACATCAATTACAGGGTGATAAACAGTGCATGTAAATATCCTTCTTCATTATTCAATCATCTCTCTGGAAGTCAGCAGTCTCTCCTGCCCTGAACTTTAGGAGGCTTTTCAGACCATTATTTCCTTTGGAGGAAATAAGGAATATCTTTCTTGTCCTCTGTCTTATTGATTTCATTTGTAGTGGATTGGTGGTCTGGCTATGAGAAGATTTGGCTTATTCTCCTTGTTAAAATTATTCTTCCTCATTATTTAACATTTATTAGCTTCTGGAACATTTAGGGACATGAAGCACTCAGTTATACTGGCATCTTCTAAAATGAAACAAGGCTATGTGTTAATTATTCAACAAAGCCTCAATCCTTTCCAGGAGTGTTATTAATTACATTAAAGGTCTTCCTTTTATGTTCTTCATGTGTGAGAAATGTAAAGCTTATCAAGGTAAATAAATAGTTTTTAAAAAACTGCTTCTGGGATTTTCTTTTTTGGTATGCTTTTACATAGATCTAATTAAAATATTGACCTACCTAAGAGCTCTTCACTTACAGTAATTCTGTATTCAGCTGAGCCAGCAACATGGGAGGCCAGTCTTTTATATTACATTATTTTGCAGAAAAGTGACTGTGTTCTCAAAACTTTCAACTTTCAACCCTCTCCAATTTTTTTTAAAGATTGAAACCTCAATTTAGTTTTACACTAAAATGCTAGATAGTAAAGTGATTTTACTTCCTTTTTTTTTGATAACCAATCCATTCTCCTTCACTACATTTCTCCAATGGTCAATCAAGTATAAGTTTGATGTAGTGGTTAAGACGTCAGGCTAGAAGCCAAGAGACTGTGAGTTCTAGTCTGGGTGTACTTTGAGCCACTCATACCCCTTCAATCCAAAGAAAGAAGCAATGGCAAACAATGCCTGGAAATACCTTGCCAAAGAAACTATCCAGGCAGTTCCCAGAATCAAAAACTGAATCAAAGATGGATGCGCGCACACACACGCATACATAAAGTCAATCAACTAGCTAGAATTGAGCATATTCATTTCTCCCTGGACAAATAGTTATATCTGCATTTGATTTTTTTTACAAAAAATATTAAAAATTATATTAAAATCTTAGGTTTCTACATGTGAGCAATTCTTCCTTTCATCCCA
>NW_015390587.1:27319-36207 GCF_001527695.2 Protobothrops mucrosquamatus | reverse complement strand
GGATCTAGTTTTCCCATTGACTTTGCTTGCCAGAACGGCGCAAAAGGTGATCACATGACCCTGCGACACTGCCACCATCTAAATACATGCCAGTTGACATACATCCAAATGTTGATTACATGACCCTGGGGATGCTTCAATAGATGTAGGTGTGAAAAAAAAGTCATAAGTTACTTTTTAAAATTCCACTGTAACTGTGAAGAGTCACTAAATGAATCAGAATCAGAATAGAGCTGGAAGGCACCTTGGAGGTCTTCTAGTCCAGACCCCTGCTCAAGCAGGAGACTCTATACCATTTCAGACAAGTGGTTTTCCAGTCTCTTCTTAAAAACTTCCAGTGATGAAGCACCTACAACTTCTGAAGGCAAGCAGTTCCACAGGTTAATTGTCCTCACAGTTAGGAAGATTCTCCTTAATTCCAGGTTGCTTCTCTTGTTGATTAGTTTCCATCCACTGTTTCTTGTCTTGCCTTCTGGTGCTTTGGAAAATAAATTGACCCCCTCCTTCTTGTGGCAGCCTTTCAAATACTGTAATATTGCTATCATGTCCCCCCCTAGTTCTTCTTTTCTCTAGACTGGTCATTTCCAAATCCTGCCACCATTCTTCATATGTTTTAGTCTCCAGGCGTTTAATCATCTTAGTTGCTCTCCTTTGCACTTTTTCCAAAGTCTCAATATCTTTTTTGTAATGTGGTGACCAAAACTGGATGCAGTATTCCAATGGGGCCTCACTAAGGTTTTATAGAGCAGTACCAATACTTCAAGTGATTTTGATTCTATGTCTCTGTTTATACAACCAAAGATTGCAGAGCTTTTTTTTCCTCATAGAACGCCCAGAACGGAGTTCCAGCACCTTTTTTGGATGGAATCTTGTAGGGTAGGTAGGCAAGGTGGGTTGTATGATGTGTGTGAGTTCCAGCACCTTTTTTTCCCAAAAAAAGCACTGAAAGATTGTATTAGCTATTTTGGCTGTTACCTCATACTGCTGGCTCAAATTTGAGTGATCGTCCACTAGGACTCCAAGGTCCCTCTCACAGTTACTGTTTTTGAGCCAGGTTTTGCCTAATCTGTACTTGTGCCTTTGGTTTTTCCTGCCCAAGTGTAAAACCTTATTTTTCTCTACATTAAATATCATTTTGTTGAATAGGCACATTGTTCAAGTCTGTCAAGATCTTTTTGGATCCTGAGCTTGTCTTCTGGGGTATTAGCTATTCCTGCCAGCCTAGTGTCATCTGCAAATTTGATGATATCCCCTTCTATTCACTCATCTAAGTCATTTATGAAGATATTGAGGAATACTGGGCCTAAGACAGAACCTTGTGGTACCCAACTGCTTATCTCCCACCATGTAGATGTAGTAAGTCAAGGACTACCTGTATAAATTACAAAAAAAGCCCTTTCTGCAGAACCAGAACTCTGAAGAAGACCATGGACAGACTGAGGAATTCTGGTAATTGAAGTCCACACATCTTCAAGTTGCCAAGGTTGAGAAACACTGCTCTTTTGGTGAAGAAAGATCCATTGAATCCATAACTCATGTCATATTAGAACAAAAGCATGCTTTATAATTCACTATCTGGAGAGGTACCCAGATAATTCTGATTTGTTTTATGTACAGTTACTTTTATCAGACCAAAATGATTTCATCTCCTTGAACGAGGCTACATTTGTTGTTCTGTCTGTAAAACAAGACAATGGCTTTATTATAATTTTATGATGTATTCATTTTTCAAAAGTAGAAAGTTTCATTAAATTCATCGGTTTGTTAACTTGAAGGATTCTGGTCAGTGACCTGAATAAGAAGTAAGATAAAGACTACTACTATGTTTGTTTGTTTGATTGATTGATTGATTGATTCTACACCATCAAGTCACTATCAACTATTAATGACTACATGGACAGGTTTTCTCCACAATGATCCACCTTAGTTTTTCATGTCTTGCAAAGGTGTACCCATCACTGCTGTAATTGAGTCCATCTACCTTACTTCTGGTTATCCTCTTTTTCTCTTTCCTACCACCTTTCCCAGCATTAGAGCTTTCTCCATGGAGCTGGAACTTCACATAATGTGTCTTGAGTAAGATAATGATGGCCTGATCATTTGTGCCTTGAACGAGAACTATGGATGGATTTGTCCAACGATCCATTGGCTTGTTTTCCTATCTGTCTACAATATTTTAAGGCAGGGGTCCCCAACTCCTGGTCCATAGACTGGCACCGGTCTGTGGCCCATCAGGAACTCGCCATGCAAGCAAGCAAAGTCCCATCTGCGCATGGGTGGGATCCAGACAGCTCATGAAACCATGCTCTGCTGGTCCACAGAAAAACTGCCCTCCAGTTGGGGGCCTCTGTTTTAAGGAATCTTCTATAACAGCAATTTTCTTCCTCCCTGTTCCTTTTACTAGGAATTAAATATCACCAATACAATCATTATATGTGTAATAATTTCCCCTTTCTAAAATAAATCCCATCCTAAACTATCACAAGTTCTTATAATAATAATAATGATAAAGTTGGAAGGGACCTTGGAGGTCATCTAGTCCAACCCCCTGCTCAGGCAGGAAACCCTATATCATTTCGGACAAATGGCTGTCCAGTTTCTTCTTAAAAACTTCCAGTGTTGGCGCATTCACCGCTTCTGGAGGCAGGTTGTTCCATTGGTTAATTGTTCTAACTGTCAGGAAGTTTCTCCATAGTTCTAGGTTGCTTCTCTCCTTGATTAGTTTCCACCGGTTGCTTCTTGTCCTGCCTTCAGGCGCTTTGGAGAATAGCTTGACTCCCTCTTCTTTGTGGCAGCCCCTGAGATATTGGAACACTGCTATCACGTCCCCCCTCATCCTTCTCTTTGTTAAACTAGACATACCCAATTCCAGCAACCGTTCCTTATATGTTTTAGCCTCCAGTCCCCTAATCATCTTTGTTGCTCTTCTCTGTACTCTTTCTAGAGTCTTGGAGTCAAACAAAAGTTTGAAGCATGAACATTTTAATTTAATTTGAGCACTTTCATGGGAGAATTTGGGAAGGGGGCAGGAGTGAATGGCAGATATTCTGGAATTGACAATGGTTGTGTTGGCAATTCTGGGTTTATGCTGTGAGGGCAGAATTATCTGAAGAGCTGCTTTCTTCCAATTGATCTCTGTTCCTTTCTTTTTCTTTCCCTGTAATCAATAATTTAAAATTTCAGAGTGGACAAGTAGCGTTCATTATGAAGATGACGTTTCTTCAACTCGCCATGATAACCTCGGAGTAGCTGGAAGCAACCTTTAAAACATTAATTATGCAAGCCTGCCGTTAACGTATCTCTGGGTAATCAGGAGAAAAGAAGACAGTTGTCTCTGTTAATTATCTTGAAAATCTGCCTATGAATATTGCAACAGCACACGTTTGGCAGCCCCTGTCAGTCATTGCTGGAAATCCTTAGCTAGGCTGACATTGTTCAAACTCTCTGTGGTTGTAACAAAGGGCAAACAGCCGAGGGAGGGATGAGCTGTCTGAAACTCACTAACTTCCAATTATCTCACTTTGCCTCTGACTTTTTCTGTTGTTTGGTTGTGCTTAGAAACAGAATGTTTGACCCTTTCTGTCAATGCACTTGACAATAAGGCAGCCTCTGTCTGACCTGTGAAAAGAGGAGGTTTTCTGGAATTTCCCAGCTCAGATATGGTAGTTTAGTTGACAAGCTTACCAACCTTCTACAGAGAGCGGAAAGATGCATAATATTCTGTCTTTCAGTGGTTGGTTGGCTTGGGGTAGGGTAGGGAATCCCATCTCTGAACAAAGATATTCCAATCCATTAGTTCAAGCTTAAAAAGATACCTAGAGCAGCTTCAGGGTCAAAAAGGTTAAGGTGATAGTCATGGCAGCATGGTTAAAGCTCCATCTCTTTTAGCTTTTTGGTAGCTGCAACCATGATACAACCATGACTTTAATCAGGACTGCCCCAATCAGTGTCTGGACTTTTTTTATATATATTTTCTGATGATGCAATTGACAGGAACAATAGGAATTATTAAGGCCATGAGTGGAACAATGGAAGCTGGTTAGTTTTGAAAGTGCTACTACATTTTATCTTCAAGCAACCTTAGCCCCCAGTCTCCTTCGTCAAATCTTCCACTCAGTCTCCAAGATTGTGTCAACTCTTTAACTTCCCACCTAGATTCTCTCTCACACACACCTACACTGAAAGGGCAAGTCACTAATACATAAAATCAGAACAGATCCAACTCCCAACTAGCATTGATGATGTTATCTAGTTTGGTAATGAAACATCTTCAAGAAAACAACCAAGCTCAGAGAGCACCAAGGACTCCACAGCCTGATAAGAAGTACCTGGGTCCAAAGGAGGAATTGAATGGAGTAGGCATCTCAGAACTGACCACTCCTAGTGGTCTGGAGCATAAAAACAGGGTACAGGGAAAGGATTGTCAGACTTGTCCCAAAGATGCTTTTTCACAAGGCAACTGGACTTTCTTGTTTTTCTTTGAAGATGTTTTGCTTCTCATCCAAGAAGCTTCTTCAGCTCTGACTGAGTGGTGGGGAATGGAACTATTTATACTCCTTGCATTATAATCCTTCTGTAGGAAGTCAGCATCCCCACCCCCATAGAAAGAAATATTTTGGGGGATATTAAAAAGGCAGATTATTATATTTCCCCAAAGGAATAATAGAAAAATCTTAGGCAGAAACCATCCACCCCGCCACCCAAGTCTCTTTGCCCCAAACAGAAGCCAGCTTTTAGAAATGCAGATTTGGTGATTCTTTCAGGAATGAATCAGGAAGACTGGGACCACTTGAAGCTTGGAGCTGATGGGATTAGAAAGACAAAGACCCCTAAAATCTACCCCCCACACACACCCCCAAAATCTAAAGACATGACCTTTAGGACACAATAGGATTAACCCAACACCATTCGAATACACTCAACGTGCATGCCACAGGAACATGAAGAACCTCAAATACAAAGTCCAAAGAAGGTATAAAAGCCCACCTATCCCAACTCCATTTTTGTCAGCTCTCTCAGAACCACATGCTGTCGCTTCTGTTCTTCAATAAACAGAACCTTCTTTCCAAACAGCCTCCATTATATTTATTCCCGGCTTGGACTGGACCGGATGATTTTTCTTTCAACACCTCCATTTCCTCACCATCCAGTCAGAGCTGAAGAAGCTTCTTGAATGAGAAGCAAAACGTCTTCAGAGAAAAACAAGAAAGTCCAGTTGCCTTGTGAAAGAGCATGTTTGGGACACCTATGACCTGGATGACTGAGAATCTCCATAGATTGTCAGACTTGCAAGATTCTGATACTGTAACATTACAATACATATAGTATTAGTATTCTTGGTTTCAGTTTCCTGATCTGGACTACACTGAAGGGCTGACATCAATCTTGCATGTCTGCAAGCACGTGTCCCTCTCCAAGCTACACCTCATGGATAGTTTAATTGCTTTTCCTATCCATGAACTAGAGAACAATTATAGTTCCTTCCAACTCTACAAGGTTATGATTCTGTGATCTTAAAAAGAAGAAAGAGAAAACTAAGATAATTAGCAAGTTGTCCTTCTTTTGCTAGGGAGCTGAAGAAATTAATTTCAGGCAGAAAAAAAATGCAACAAAAATCTTGGCTGGGATCTAGCTAAGAGACCTTTGAAGATCTTTCTTTTGATTAATTTTAAAACCTTCTAATCCAATTGCTATCTCTGAGTCATGGCAGCCAGCCTTGTTAATTAATTTATTTGTTTGCTCATTCCATTTTCACCAAGAAAGATAGGTAGCTCTTCGGATCTTACAGTATTAAACCACAGTTTCCAGAAGCAATAAGTAGCATACTAGTGGAAAACAGTTATATGAGAAGAGTTGCAAGCGAATAAGAGTTGAGGAACTACAGATAGTCCGTGACTTATGACCACAATTGAGTCCAAAATTTCTATTGTTAAGTGAGATATTTGTTAAGTGAATTTTGCCCCATTTTACGACCTTGCTTGCCACTGTTGTTAATCCCTGTAGTTGTTAAATGAATCTGGTTTCCCCATTGCCTTTGCTTGTCAGAAAGATGCAAAAGGTGATCACATGACATAGCAACCGTCATAAGTACGAACTAGTTGCCAAGTACCTGAGTTTTAATCACATCATCATGGGGATGCGTCAAAGGTCGTAACTGTGAAAAACAGTTATAAATCACTTTTTTCAGTGCTGTTGTAGCTTTGAAAAGTTGTAAGTTGAGGACTACTTGTACATGCTGCGTACCATGATGGACAACAGCATTTTATTGCAAAGCTCTGTATTAAAAGTGCAAAAAAAATAATTTCAGAGGCCACATCTATTTTATATCCACCAAGTCCCCCAGAAGAGATAAGGTCAAACATTTTAAACTTTGGGGGTGAATATTTTAGAAGGATCAAAATACATTTCAATTTCTCAACCACCTTTTGTGTATTGGATAGAAGGAATGGCCTGGGAATTAAAAGGAAGATCCACTGCCAAGATAACAATCAGATAAAAATATACAATAGAATAGAGCTGGAAGGGACCTTGGAGGTCTTCTAGTCCAGCCCCCTGATCAAGCAGGAGAACCTATACCATTTCAGACAAGTGACTGCCTAGCCTCTTCTTAAAAACCTTCAGTGATGGAGCGCCCACGATTTCTGAAGGCAAGCTGTTCCACTGGTTAATTGTTCTCCCTGTTAGGAAGTTTCTCCTAAATTCTAGGTTGCTTCTCTCTTTGATCAGTTTCCAACCATTGTTTCTTGTCTTGCCTTTCTTTTTACTTTTTTTGTTTTGCCTTTTTTAAAATAATCATCTTATTTACACTTCAACCTTTGCTCCAATGTAAAGTTTATGTGTGTATATCTGTTCCTTTCCTCTTTTTTTGGTTCCTGTTACAGTATTTGTTTTACCTAATTAATAAGAAAAAGAAACTGTGGCATCAGAGGTAACAGAATAACAGAATTGGAAGGGATCTTGGAGGTCTTCTAGTCCAATCCCTTGCTGAGGCAGGAAACCCTATACCAGTGATGGCGAATCTTTTAGAGACCGAATGCCCAAACTGCAACCCAAAACCCACTTATGCATCGTTGAGTGCCGGATGGGTGTGGCCCATTGGCTGGGTGTGGTCCATTGGTTGGATGTGGCCCATTGGCTGGGTGTGGCCCATTGGGTGGGCATGGCTGCGGTGGTAACGGCAGACTGGGTGGGACTAAAAAGTTCAATCATTCAATTCCAACTTTGCGAGATCTTTTTTTCCCCGCGAGAAGTTGAAATTGACTGATTGATTGAACCTTTTTTTTTTTTTGCACACAGCAGTGGAGGCCTAAAGCAAAAAAGTTTTATAAACCCAGCTGAAGGCCTAAGACTGGGGCGATGGCGCGCGTGCCCACAGAGAGGGCTCTGAGTACCACCTCTGGCACCTGTGCCATAGGTTCGCCACCACTGCCCTATACCATTTCAGACAAATGGCTGTCCAGTCTCTTCTTAAAAACTTCCATTGTTGGAGCATTCACAGCTTCTGGAGGCAGGTTGTTCCACTGATTAATTGTTCTAACTGTCAGGAAATTTCTCCTTAGTTCACCCCTAGTCCTTTTTTTGTTCATTAGGCCAGACATACCCAATTCCTGCAACTGTTCTTCATTTATGTTTTAGTCTTCATCTTTGTTGCTCTTCTTTGCACTCTTTCCAGAGTCTCAACATCTTTTTTATATTGTGGCAACGAAAAATGGATGGTCAGTAGCTCAAGTTTTAAGGCTGCAGTGGCAGCAAATTTATGATTTTATAAAAAATGCCAGCGGGCTGCCCAAGGCAGGCCTTATTTTGTAGAGATCTGGGTTACATCAGTCTTAGATAGAATGCTGATCAAAGGCAGCTTGACCATGCAGATTAATTGATCGATTGATTTGGTGCCATCAAGTCAACACTGACTCTTAGCAACTACATAGAAGATAAACGTTCTACATCAGGGGTGTCAAACTCGCAACGTCACGTGACGTGTCACGAGGTATCACGACTTTTTTGCCATTGCTGGCAATGGAGTGGATGTGGTTTCGCTATGATGCATCCGACCCATGGGCCAGCAGCTTGACACCCCTGTTCTACATGATGAGGTGTCCTTCAACTCTTTCAACAATGCACCTGTGGCCACAGTAACTGAGTCCATCCATCTTACAACTGGGTCATCCTCTTCTTTTTCCTTCTACCTCAGCATTAGAGCTTTCTCCAGGGATTTGGGTCTTCAGATGTGTCCAAAATATGATTAATTGAGCCTGGTCATTTGTGCCTCAAGTGAGATTTCTGAGTTGGTTTGTCTGATGATCCATTTGTTTGCTTGGCTATAAAAGAGCTCCACTGGGAAAAAATGTCATCATAACTGATAAGAATACAAGGTAACAGAAAGGAAAACAAAGGTATCCTTCATGGTGTGAAAACATTACAGACATATTCCTTGAAAAGCAGCATTGATTTTGATACATAGGAGGCTTTGATTTACAATTTGTACCAAGAATGTAATTATTATTCTAACAAGTTGTAGTGTACTTTACTGCAGGAACAAAGAGATAAGAAAACACAACAGTACATACCCTGGAATTTTCTGATTTGTTTTGAGGAATGAAATTTATGGCCAGTTAAGTCACCAACAGACAAGACTGACTGATTTAAAAAACAAAAAAACAAAAAAAACCCTTCAATTCTGGGAGTTGAAGTCCATGTATCTTTTGGCTGAGGTTGAGAAACACTGATGTCACTTAAATATGAGCCAGTGGTGTCTGCAGCTGTTAAGATAGCCAACACAGTCCTAGGCTGCATTAATAGAGGGATAGAATCAAGATCATGTGAAGTATTAATATCATTTTATAATGCCTTGGTACGACCACACTTGGAATACTGCATGGAATTTTGGT
>NW_015390587.1:24020-26503 GCF_001527695.2 Protobothrops mucrosquamatus | reverse complement strand
TGCATCCAGTTTTGGTCACCACGATGTAAAAAAGATGTTGAGACTCTAGAAAGAGTACAGAGAAGAGCAACAAAGATGATTAGGGGACTGGAGGCTAAAACATATAAGGAACGGTTGCTGGAATTGGGTATGTCTAGTTTAACAAAGAGAAGGACGAGGGGGGACATGATAGCAGTCTTCCAATATCTCAGGGGCTGCCCCAAAGAAGAGGGAGTCAAGCTATTCTCCAAAGCGCTTGAAGGCAGGACAAGAAGCAACAGATGGAAACTAATCAAGGAGAGAAGCAACCTAGAACTAAGGAGAAATTTCCTGACAGTTAGAACAATTAACCAGTGGAATGACTTGCCTCCAGAAGTTGAGAATGCTGCAACATGGGAGGTTTTTAAGACGAGATTGGAAAACTATTTGTCTGAAATGGTATAGGGTTTCCTGCTTGAGCAGGAGATTGAAGAGCTTCAAGATCCCTTCCAACTCTGTTATTCATTATTCTATTATTCTGATAGTCTAGTACTATTTTCATTGAAAAATTATATTAACAGAATCTTACAAATTGAATATGCTTTCCCGTTCCCTCTCTCTATATTCATGTGAATAAGAGAGGTTTCAGGGTTGAACTGGGGGGGTCCTTAGTGTTCTCTGAGATGTTTCATTACCCAAATGAGGTAATATCATCAGTGCAGTGATGATGTTGCCTAATTTGGGTAATGAAACGTATGCAAGAAAGCAACCAAGCTCAGAAAACACCAAGGACTCCTCATTAGAGGGGATCGTCTGAGATGCTTACGTATGTTACATTCCTACACCAGACTCAAGTTACATTCAGACTTGGGTCTGGCTAGTTTAAAGAAAACAAGAAATAGGGGTGACACGATAGCAGTATTCCAGTATTTGAGGGGCTGCCACAAAGAAGAGGGGGTCAAATTATTCTCCAAAGCACCTGAAGGCAGGACAAGAAACAATGGTTGGAAACTGACCAAAGAGAGAAGCAACCTGGAATGAAGGAGAAACTTCCTAACAGTGAGGACAATTAACCAGTGGAACAGCTTGCCTTCAGAAATTGTGGGCACTCCATCACTGTAGGTTTTTAAGAAGAGACTGGACAATCACTTGTCTGAGATGGTATAGATTCTCCTGCTTGATCAGGGGACTGGACTAGAAGACCTCCAAGGTCCCTTCCAGCTCTGTTCTGTTCTGTTCCATTCCGTTCTATGAAAAAGCATTCTGCTAATTGTTACCTAAACATTTTATACTATATTTAGATGACTGTTATTGTTTGTTTATATTTGCATTGTTTTCATTATTTTTTTTCAACTGTTTGTCTATTTTTTCCAAAAACACATATTTTGAGTATCTTAATTTGCTATGCTGTGCAATATGTGGTATATTCCTGCTTGAATTGGTTAAATTTCTGCTGTGAATACAAATATTCAATTTTGGAAAGGCAAGGGAATATTAAAAATGACAAAATTTGTGTTTTATGAATAGAATAGAATAGAATAGAATAGAATAGAATAGTTAGAAAAGACCTTGGAGGTCTTCTAATCCAGCCTGCTGCTCAGGCAGGAAAACCTATATACTTTCAGACAAATGGTTGTCCAATCTCTTCTTAAAAACTTCCAGTGTTGGAGCATTTACAACTTCTAGAGGCAAGTCATTCCGCTAATTAATTGTTCTGTCAGGAAATTTCTTCTTAGTTCTAGGTTGCTTCTCTCTTTGATTTGAAACTTGAAATTTATTGTTTTTAAAATGTTGACCTATATGCACTGATTAAATAGCTCTACTTCTGTGACATCATCAGAACTCATTTCACCAATGTTTTTCTTATCTAACTCTGGTGTCATCAGAATTAGTTTCAGCAATGGTATCAGCAGCGAGAATTCTGTATGTCCAGAAAGATGCGTTAATCTCCACAACAGAATAATGGGTGGGAAAAGTGGATATTTCATTTTTCCATTAGGTGATGAAGGTTCCTTCCAGCACTGTGATTCTAAGTCTCCACCACTGCAAATATTTCAGGTTTTGATACAAAATTTAATCATTTTACCCCTCGAATATTAGCTGGATGATTATCTTTTCCATTGAATAATCTTTTCTTTCTTCTCTTTTTTCCCCTCTTTGCTTCTGATTCTAACAACTCAAGTTGTTTTGCAAAAGCCCTATGGGAAATTTTAAGTAATATATAGGCAGTGTAACTCTAAAACATCACATTCATCTTGCTGACAACAGCAAATTTGTCATTTAGATGTTTGTTCTTTCTCAACAAGGGCCCAGCACTACCTGGGGGTGAAAAACAAGATAAGTACAAAGCATTTGTAGTAATGATTTTGTGAGCAGGGACTGAGAAACAAAACTGGGTCTTCTTCTTATTAGCTTTACACACCGGAGGTATGAAACCTGACGTATTTATAAGGTATGGATCAATTGGATCAGCTGAATCAATTGCACCAGTTCCAGATTGTTGATTTAATTCAGAATTCCAAACC
>NW_015390587.1:17877-23314 GCF_001527695.2 Protobothrops mucrosquamatus | reverse complement strand
CTCTCTCTCTCCCTCTCTCTCTCTCTCTCTCTCTCTCTCTCTCCCTCCCTCTCTCCCTCTCTCTCCCTCTCTCTCTCTCCTCTCTCTCCCTCCCTCCCTCCCTCCCTCTCTCTCTCTCTCTCCCTCTCTCTCTCTCTCTCTCTCTCCCTCCCTCCCTCTCTCTCCCTCTCTCTGATCTTCTGCTCACCTGGCAAGCTGGCTTCATGCTGTTCTCCGACAAGCTGACACACATTCTTATTGGGCTGGCTTTCTCCTGCCCTTGGTCTGCCAGTCATCTTTCCCCACTAAGTAAGTAGAAGTGTGTGTGTGTGTGTGTGTGTGAGAGAGAGAGAGAGAGAGAGAGAGAGAGAGAGAGAGAGAGAGAGAGAGAGAGAGGGAGGGAGGGAGGGAGGGAGGGAGGGAGGGAGAGAAAGCCTCCAAACCTTTGGAAAATTCATCGGATTGAATATTTATTCCAAAAATCAAAGAGTGAAATAGAACTTGCTTAGTTCCACCAAGCCCTTCCTCCCCCAAAGCAATCTATAATTGTTTTTCTTCCCCAAAAAAGGCATAAATTCAGGCAGGCTGAAAGAAGTGCACAAGCTGAGGATCAGATGACTTTAGTCAACCTGTCTTTTGGATATTCCCTCTTGGGTGAACTAATAAATATTCTGGATCTTGAGGAATGTAAAAGTAATAATGATGATCATATGGATAGTGCTATTACAGGGATTTATGACCACAACTGAGCCCAAAATTTATGTTGCTAAGCGAGACATTTGTTAAGTGGGTTTTGCCCCATTTTATGACCTTTCTTGACACAGTTGTTAAGTGAATCACTGCAGTTAAGTTAGTAACATTGTTGTTAAGGGAATCTGCCTTCCCCATTGGCCTTGCTTGTCGGAAGGTTCCTCAAGATGATCACGTGATCCTGGGACACTGCAACCGTTGCCGAGCATCTGAATTTTGATCACGTGAGCACAACAATCATAAGTGTGAAAAACAGTCACCTTTATTCAGTGCCCTTGCAACTTTGAACAGTCACTAAACAAATGGCTGTAAGTCGAGGACTATCTGTATTAACATCGACCACAAATATTATTTTCCACCATTTCTTCCCTAAGAATCCTTGGGTCAAGTATTTTGATTTTTCTGCACTACTAAGAAGTGTAAGTGTTGGACTTCACACCAGGCTTGACAATAAATGAAAACTGTTGCAAATGTTCATGCTTTATTCAGCAGTTGGCTTGACTTGGCAAAAGACGCTCAGTCTATGACTTGGCTAACTTGGAATCATTACAACAGACAAGAATAAATCTTTAAACACAACAGTAGATTGCCTATTGCAAGGCAAAGAACTCAAACCCTGGAGCAGTATAGAAATGGTGTCATTAGACTTGAAACTCTGATGTTTTCCTCCTGCCTCTCCAAATTAAAGGAAATTAGTTAAATCTCTTGCTTGCCAAAGGATGCAGCTGAGATATATTTATATAATGATAATCTCTTTTAGCCTGAGAATAGCTGGTTCCTAACTCTTTAGATTCAGCCTTTATAGAACATAAAACATAGAACATATAATAATAGGTTTGGAAGGGACCTTGGAGGTTTTCTAGTCCAACCCTCTGCCAAAGCAGAAGAGCTATGCCATTCCTGACAAATGGCTGTCCGGTCCAGTGATGGAGCACCCACAACTTCCAGAGATAAGTCGTTCCACTGATTGTTTTTACTATCAGGAAATTTCTCCTTAGTTCTAGGTTGGATCTCTCTTTAATGGTTTTATTTATTAATTTATTAACCAATAAATCACACTAAACAATATATTACAAATAATAAAGTATTAATTCGTTCATTTATCATTTATTAATAATTTAATTGTTTATAAACTGAATACTAGCTAAGTCTCCTACCCTATATTAAGGAAGGGAGCCCCAGAAAATTGAAGTCAGTAACCCTGACCTTGATCTCTCTAATTCAGTGTTTCTCAACCTCAGCAATTTTAAGATGTCTGGACTTCAGCTCCCAGAATTCCCTAGCCAGAATGGGGCTAGAGAATTCTGGGAATTGAAGTCTACACTTCTTAAATTTGCTGAGGTTGTGAAACTCTGCTCTGGTCACATCATGTTATCATGTGCTCATGTCCTGAAAGCTTTGGACAGAATCCTTTTATTCCCACCCAACGTCAACCACAAAATGATTGGCCACTTGATTCCGGGAGAGTAGGGGGTCCATGAATATAAGCACATATTTGTTTATTTACTAACTGATGTTCAAAACCACCCATCTCACAGCACTGTCTCTGAATGGCATACCAAGATTAAAACCATTATTACATACTATAGAAAAGACATGACTATAACCCATAATGCCTTGATTCAAAAAATAACCCTCAAAGCAAAAAGCTACATAAACAATTGAGCTTTCTAAATTCCCTGTTCCAAATGCCTAGGAGAACAGCCTGGTCTTACAAAAGGCTGATAGGATGGCAGCCATCTGGATCTCTAGAGCAAGCGTGTCCAACCTTGGCAACTTTAAGACTCCTTGTTAAGTTATCATGATGTTCCACAAGGGGATACTTTAATGAGTGTGATGGAGTGATGAAGGTATTGAACTAATACAGGGGTGCTTGGTGGTCTCTGAGCTCACTTGTTTTCATGGAGAAGTTTCATTACCCAAACTAGCTAACATCATCAGTGCTAGTAAGGAGTGCAGTTTGCTGTCAGCTTATATTCTAATGGTTTCCCCAAATTATTTGGGTAATAAAATGTCTGCAAGAAAACAAGCAAGCTTAGAGAGCACCAAGGACTCCTCATATTAATCCTGAGCTACAAATATTATCCGTTATTAGTAATACAGGGGTCTTCAGATTTGGCAACTTTAAGTCTTATGGACTTCAACTCCCCGTATTCCTCAGCCAGTCATGCTGCTGGGGAATTCTGGGAGTTGAAGTCCACAAGTCCTAAAATTGCCAAGGTTGGAAACTGCTGATCTAGGGAGTTGATTCTACGTGGGATTCAACAAGATGGGATTGTTTGATGGAAGGGACCCAGAACACATTCTCCCTGCTAGATCTGGTAGGGCAGGAAAAAATAATGGAGGACAGGCAGGCTCACAAATAGCCCAGTCCTATGTTATGTAGGACGTTACCTATTACATATTCTGCCAACTGCCAACCGTTCAATCCTGACCAGCTCCAGGTTGACTGAGTCTTGCATCCTTCTGAGATCAGTAAAATGAGGACCTGGATTGTTGGGGGCAATATATTGACTCTGTAAACCACTTAGAGCAGAGTTCCCCAACCTTTTTGGCTTTACAGACTGGCAAGGGAGAGAGGGGGGATGGTTCCGTGTGAGCGGCGGGCAAGTGCAGGTACATGCAGCTCCATCTGCATGAATGGTAGGTACGTGCACCTGCTGCTTGCACAAATGGAGCACATGCGCAGGCACTCGTCCAATGTTCACACAAATGGGGATACATGCTCATGCTTGCCTGGCACTTCTATGGCCTGGTTCCGAACAGGGGTGAGCTGCGGCCCAGGGGTTGGTGACCCCTGGCTTAGAGAGTGCTGTAAAGCATTGTGAAGCAGTATGCAAATCTATTGTTCTTATGTCTCAATGCAGCCTTCCTCTTACACAAGTTTGACTAACTGTTGCCTTCATATTTTGCGTGTAGGCTTCTTAGAAACATCTGTCTGACCAGGCATGCAACAAAGCTAGTTGGCGGGCAGATGCGTTGAAATGATGGAGCCCTTCTGCTTTTCTGTCTTGCAAATACAATGAGTGGAGGGGGGAGGGGGCTCCTTTGTTTTCATCACATTTTACTCATGACTTTGGCCCCTCCTGAGTTTTCATCCTGTTGCTATGGTACCCATGTCTCTTTCGGTTGCTGGAGAGCCTGCTGTGAGTCTGGGCCTGCGAATAGGGAAATTAGAGCTTAGCACAGTTCCTTGTAATAGGTAGATTGTGAGCTGCTTACCCTATTATCACAAAATCTCTCCCCCCTCCTCCTTGCCAAGTAGGCTATTGTGAGAACATAGTCCAAGTTTGTCTTTAAGGGAGAAAGAGCCCTGACAGAGCCTGACATTTTTAGATTGCAATGACATTTGCTGACTGGGTTTGTGAAGGCTGTCATTGACACGCACATCCCACAGTCACACCTGGCAGGGAAGGATATCAGATGAATTGCCACACAGGCAGCAACTTTGCTTGCAAAGAGAAGCAGAGCAAAAATCATGTTTCCGCTTCAGTGTACAATACTGTTTCTGAGATGTTGCATCAACCTGACTTCTTAAGGTGGTATCTTTTTGGGTGGCAGGGGACTAAGATGGAACAGGAATGGCCAATCTGATTCACCACAGCTCTGGATCCAAGCACCAAAAATGAGTCCCACAATATCTCATCCTTTTGAAAAGGGGGAACTATAATCACTATATGTTTGGGATAGAGGCAGGGGTTCCAAGTCAGTGTTGACTCCTGGCAATATTTTCTTGGCAATATTTTAGGAAGGGGTTGCCCTTGGCTCTCTTACATCAGACTGGCGCTCCATTGGAATGGAGAGGAGAGGAGAGGAGAATTTGGTGTAGTGGTTAAGGCAACAGAATAGAAACTGGGGAACTGTGAGTTCTAGATGCCAGAGCTGTGGTGGCACCATGGTTAGAATACAGTATTGCAGGCTAACTCTGCCCACAGTCAAGAATTTGATACGGACTGGCTCAAGGTTGATTCAGCCTTCCATCCTTCTGAGGTCAATAAAATGAGGACCCAGGTTGTTGGGGGCAACAATGTTGACATTGTAAACCACTCAGAGAGTGCTGTAAAGCACTATGGAGCAGTATATAAGTCTAAGTGCTAGTTTTGCCATGGTCATTAAGCCAGCTGGGTGACCTTAGGTCAATCACTCTGTCTGTCCTGGGAAGGAGGCAGTGGCAAAACACTTCTAAGAAACTTGCCAAGAAAAGGGACTTGTACAGACAATTGCCATGAATCAAAAAAACTGACTCGATAGACAGATGATAGATAGATAGATAGATAGATAGATAGATAGATAGATAGATAGATAGATATAGACATAGATGATACATAGATGATACATAGATGATACATAGATGAGGATAGATAGATAGATAGATAGATAGATAGATAGATAGATAGATAGATAGATAGATAGATAGTTGTATGGGAGGAGTTTGACTCTGTGGCTCCCGAGGACGTGGACAGGATCCTGGGGGGACTGAATGCAACCACATGTTTATTGGATCCGTGCCCCTCCTGGTTGGTACTGGCAGCTCGGGAGGGAACACGAGCCTGGCTCCAGGGAATTACAAACGCTTCTTTATGGGAGGGTGCCTTCCCCGCGGTCCTAAAGGAAGCGGTGGTGAGGCCCCTCCTTAAGAAGCCCTCCCTGGACCCAGATGTATTGGCAAATTATCGTCCAGTCTCCAACCTACGCTTTGTGGCGAAGG